>NC_079878.1:35643444-35952230 GCF_029227915.1 Hydractinia symbiolongicarpus | reverse complement strand
ACAGAGATCTGGTGTGACGGCCAACCTCACAATGAATGAATATTATAGGGCAGCGAAGCTTGATGGAAAATGTGTAATAAATGTTTGGGACCATAAAACACTTGACACCTATGGCCCAGCTAAAATTATCCTTAATGAAGAAGAATTTGATTTTTTGACAACATACGTGAAATTTGCCAGACCACAAACTTTACCAAAATGCGAGTATGTATTTTTAAGTTGGTCAGGAAAGAAAGTGTCACCTGAGGACATTAGTAAACGTCTTCATCTTCAGTGGGACAGAGTTGGTAATTTTAATGATAAATGTCCTCCAAAAAATCTTTCAGCAAATATAATTCGGAAGTCTGTTAGCACAGCATTAAGAGAATCGGAAAGCTGTAATTTAAAAGATGCCGCCACGTTGATGACACACAGCATGAGGACAGCAGAGGAACACTATTTCCTAAGAAATATGGAGAAGTCTTCCTTGGTTGGGTCAACAGCAGTTAAAGAACTTTTCCAAGCTGACAAGTCAAACGAAGCAGCTAGACAAGAAAGCAAAAGAAAAGTGTGGTCAGAACAAGAGATTAAAGAGCTGAAAGAGGTGTTTCCTGTCAATAATGATGGGAGTTCGTCGGAGGTAAAACAAAAATGCGCAGCTGTACCAACTCTAACTGCGTCACCTAGACAGGTTTATGACAAGTTGCGTACCGAAAAACACCACCATGTGCCATGAAGCGAAAATCACTGTTTCCGAAACATGATTTAAAATTAATTTTAATGCATGGAAAAGAACTAATTGAAGGTGGAAGCTTAGATGAAAACAGAGTGAGGACTCATCTAGAATCATGTGGGTTGTTCGAGAAGTACACCTTCGTTCAGTTGCGCACTCGAATAAATTACGAGAGAAAAATCTACAAAGAAAAAAAGGGTGAATTTCATAATACATATAGCTTTATAGTTTATTTATGCTTATAGTTTGTTTTTGATAATGCTATTTGATACTTGATACTGCGTCAATCTTATTGATTCAAAGGAATTTCCCTAAAATTTCAATGTTTAGTTATACCTTCCGCTATTTTAACATCGTTTTAAAACTTCTTCACTTTTAATATAATTTAGCTCTTCACCTTTTTGATGAAAACTGTGAAATAAAATTCCAACAACGAATGTCGATTATCGATAAGAAAATGTAATGCTAGCAACTACAAACAGTAACAGCTTGCTCACATCCAGCAAAGCTAAGAAGCCCATGGTTAAAAATTCCCAATGACTAACTCTTTTATATTAATCTCCTCCGGTGAAAATGTAAATTTCGTCATTGTACACTAATAATTATGTCAGTGCTGTGGCCAGCAAAATGATTTTTTTTTGTTCTCCAAAGTATGTTCGTACAGGTTTTTTCTACTCCAAAAAGTCATTTCATCCTCTCCTCCTCAGGCAGCAGTGTATTTTTACCCTATGCATGCCGAAGTATAGGGTGTCAGGGAAGGGGAGGAGGGAGGAGAGAGCCAAAACTGCCCTACCCCCATAACTTACCTTGTCTTGGGTTAGAAGCAATAAAACGTGATCTATGACGAGACAATTAAAACTAATGCTTCAAATTATGACTGTCAGCAATAACTTTTGCTGACGTCAGTCTGCATATTTTGATAAGATATATGTTTTTAAAGATCCATTGTTATTTAGAAAATACTAATCGGTGACCCGTGGAAAAATCCACGGTTCGCATGCCCTTTATTTACCGCAATTCATGTTTCGCTACTATGGTTATCATTTTACGTGACAAACAGACGTATACGGGTATTAATTATGATAGAGATTATATTCAAATAATCACTGTGTTAGGGCGCGATATCTTCCTTGATATTATTCGGGTATGTAGTTGAGTTTTCGTGCACAGCTTAGGTGCCATTTTATGTAGTTAGAGTATCTTGCCCCACTCCGCCCCCTTTCCCCTTTTAAACACATTATGTTTTTAATTCGTTGTACTGTTTTTAAATTGCTTATTTTGTGTTCTTCAACATATTTGCATTATCATGTTGCAAGAGAAGGTCTAGACTTTAAGTCGACTTCACTTAATCCGAGCATTTTACTGATGTAAATAATTCCGGCGCGGCGACTTTCCATACCAAATAGGATAAGTATCTTGTCAATTAAAGTCTTCATAATTGAACAGAATATTTCGAACGGTTTCTCGTTCCTGTAGTACTTGGGAACATTTTCTCTCCTTAACTTGAAAATAAGTCGTTTATACTGGGCCTTAGTAAAATGGAAAATCATTAATCGCCAAACCGAAATCCTCTCTATAACAATAATATACGTTGTCTATCTGTGTTAGAAACGGTTGCACCACTGCGTTATTTTAGACTATCCGATCAGTAATTTCTTTGTTCATGATGACAGGCGGACAAGCAAGCATAAAATGCAGGGATATATATGTGAAGGGCAAATTCATGCGGGTTTTTACACAGGGGTGGGTCAGCGTCCTAATAAAAAGGAAACGCATCGTTGCATTAAAAAATACACAAGATATAATTGATCGGTAATTTTATAAAAACATAGGTTTCATAGTTATGACCTAAAGCGCAAGAAAACAATAATCAAGGGGCTAACAAAGACTTTCCCTGTCTATTGACTTGCAAAAGACTTTTCCACGATTCCGGCGCAAAACTGCTGATACCCAATACAGTAAACATTTTCTCTTGCCATATGTGAAAAAAATTAGAGATGGCAGGCTATCCGATATCGTCAAACGGCAATTTGTTTCCGCGGTTGGAAAAAATAATTGGATCAACGTATTACCAATAATAATTATTGAATCAATTATTATCACTATTTTTAAGTTAGAGGAAATCAATATTGTTTGGAATAAAATAATAATTTTTTTTATTGGATCTAATCTCAATAATATAAATTTCGCGCAACAACAATAATATAATTGATCCAACGCCTGCCGGTTGTCGTTATACATAGGATGTCAGGCTATCCTGTTTTCAAATAGGAACATCCTAATAATAATAATAATAATAATAATAATAATAATAATAATAATAATAATAATTATAGCGATAAGGTGGAATAATTCGGACCCATTAGTAAAAGGGTGAAATAAGAAAAAGACAAAGTAATTGAGCAAAATGCATCGTTTTTTTGAATTCTTGACATTTCTAACTTTATTTTATGTCATTTGTGTCAGCTGAAAAATGATCCGTGATGAAAATATTTTCGTTTGGTCCGATATGTTCCACCATTTGATATACGCGTGCAACCGCTTTACGGAAGGATTTACACCATTGTTATTGAATATTTTTGTTCATTTATCCTTTTGCAATTTTAACTCAAAGACGATTTTTTTTGGTGGTAGGTATATTATTTTAAATTTTTAAGGTAGCCTGAAAAACCCAGCAAACTTCTTGAAGGGTCGTTTGAGAACAACTTGCACTAGAAAACGAAAAATGGTTATTAGTATGCTGCAACATAAATCCTGAAATTCCGATCTTCTGTAGAAATTTGAACGTTGCGAGGATGTGAGATGAAATATTTAAGTTATGTACTAACTTTTCTCTTAAGTTTTATCAAATAAGGATTAAAATTTGCCCAAAATTTGGAATAAAAAAGTTACATTAGTCCGACATGTTCCACCATTTGATATCCATTGTTTATATACGCCATGTTGTCATTTAAGCGTCTTGTCGGAATGATTGTTTTAGTATGGCGTGCCAACAATTTATGAATTTGTAACTTTGATCCCGCAAAAATTGTAGCAATCATTTACTATGTTGTTCCCGAAGAGAAGATGTGCATGAGATATTACTCTATTTAGTGTATTTGTTTTTGCTGTTTGTTATTGTTAATTTTTATTAGCTATCACATTTTCTGCTTATTGTGATTTTCTAAGAGTAGCTTCTAGTTTGTTTTGACTGAAGAATGTATAAATGTCAACTATCATTTTAGATTAGTAGGGGCTAGCAAGGGCTAGCATATTGCTAGCTAGCTAGCTAGTTATTGTTGTATACATTTGAAAGAAAGTAAGATAGCTATGCATGGTTGATTTGTCGGTAGCATGCAAATTGTTGCACTATAACTAAATGTCTTAAATAATGTGTAGCATATACCATCTTAATTATGTGATTATATTATATTAAAAAACAGAGGCAAGAATCTAGCAACTTGCTCACCACATATTTTTATGGTTTTTATTATAAGCAATCCTCTAAAAGAACTTCAAAAAATGCAGGTGAACAAGGTAGATAATTTTTTTGTCTTAATAATTTTCACCAACCTGTCTAGTTTCATACTTAGTAATACCCAATATCACTCAAAAATTTGTCTATTGTCTACTCTGTAACATGCTCAAGTTTCGGTGCCGGTAAAAATGGCAATATGTTATCCTGACATAAGGCTCAGAATATCATGTCATAGCCATCCAGTGTTGCCAGTGGAAAGAGAAAGTGAAATCACATAATTACGATGTTCACCTAATATGAACGGTATAAGCTCACTCTTTATTTATGCCAGTTTATGGCCTTTGGGAAGTTGGTGTTAATACTATGGAGAATGCAAACATTTCATTTATGTGACGTGTTTGGTGAATCAGTTACATAAAGATGAAGAAAAAAGTTTTTTGACCATAAGTATTTTGCACACAGTTTGTTTGGGCCTTATATGCCTTTTGCCTTTAATATATTTGAATATGTATCTTTGTGAAATTTGGTATTCTGTGTTGTTTATCGACCTCCTTTTAATAGCTAAAATTAGGGTCTTAGGAAATATGATACAGTGCCGATCGCGAGTAAAGCTACACATCTTTGAGAGTACGAGTGCAAATAAATGCGAGTAAAATAGTTCAGAGTGAGAGTACAATGCGAGTGCGAGTAAAATAAACGAGAGTGAAATTATTTTGGGTCCATTTTATCATGCTGGTGCAGCATGCCAATTTTAAATTCATTCTTTAAATTTGTCCTATAGTTTTTATTGTTGTCGCAGTAATAAAGCTGTTCAATAATCACTACACTAAAATCTAGGTAACCACGGTCAAACATTAGGCACATGTTATAGACTTTGGAAGGTGCAACTACCTACTTGCAATAAAGCACACAGCATCAATGTTGCAGTTTGTTTTATGATTGCAAATATAAATTAAGTAATTTACACATAACCTTTTTGGATTAGTAGCCAAACACAAACCAAGTCAGTTTTATATAAGAGTTTTGGAGCAACACAAAAAGAAAGTATAAAGTTTGGCGGAATGGATTAATTCCAAACTAAACAAAAAACTTTTTTCTGGTCACAACCATGAAGGTTGGTAGCTAAAATATTAAAAGAAATTACTTTAACATTCATATACATGTGGCTAAAAACACTACAACTTAAGGTTTAACTGCCTTGGAAGTGTTTTTTTTTACATAATTCTTAGTGTATTAGAGGGACTAAAAACAAAAATTATTATCAAAGGAAATCAAATTAATGTAATTTGACTGTGTTACCTGACTCTTAAGTCATTACCACGTACAAATATGGGTACTAGAATTTTGTACTAAGTATGTCAAGTTGGACAGCTTTTGGTTTCACAAGCTGATTTTCTCTTTATATTGTATAAAACTACTTAGGGACTGTCTCCACAATTGTTTACAGGATTTTCCCTCTAAAAATCAAAAAACCTCAATGACTTTTTGTGAAAACTCTTACATTTTTATCTATTTGTGAAAATTGTAATTGATTTTTGTGGAATATCCATCTTCCGCATCAGCTAATGCAGATATCAAATCGGGTATCCCATTTGTATCCCTTGTTCAATTCCTTTGGCATTCTTGATTTTACATAAAATGAAATGAGACAAATGAGAAAAGTTTGTATTGGAATTAATTTGTGAAGCCTGTAAGAGTTGTCTGTCTTGTCTGCCTAATACCTAAATTAATAACTTGTATTTGGAAACTTAAAGAATAACACCCTTTATTCAAAGCAGATTTGTTTTTAAAAACTAGGAATTAACAACGTATTAACTAAATGTTTAGCAGTTAGTTGAAAATAGTATATGTATGATGATAATTGCATTCGTATAGTCATAATGCAGAAACGTT
Source organism: Hydractinia symbiolongicarpus (assembly GCF_029227915.1). Taxonomy (NCBI): domain Eukaryota; kingdom Metazoa; phylum Cnidaria; class Hydrozoa; order Anthoathecata; family Hydractiniidae; genus Hydractinia; species Hydractinia symbiolongicarpus. The sequence goes on along the minus strand of NC_079878.1, from coordinate 35,946,168 downwards.
TGGATAAATAAAGTGTTTCATATAAAATGTCCTTTTATAAGAACCAATGTCAAAACTTGCATGATCTAATAAGCAATCCACAATACTCTCAAAATTTTAAGTGATTATCAAGCTGAAATCGGTTAACAACCAAACCAGTTTACAAAAATCGAATACAAATTGAAACTCAATCTTTCATACATTTTTGATTCTGTTTTGACTCCTCTAATTTGAGTAAAGACGTGATCTTCTATTAATTTGTATATGCCTATGTAATGGTACAGTTGATAAAAAGATGTTACTGAAAGTTTATGCTATATAGATCTAAATACTAAAGATAAGGAGTAGTAGTTAGTATTTGTCTTAGTAAGTATTTATTATAAAGTGGAAAAGCCAGGTGTACTTTTTCGCACTGTTTCCCGTCACATTATCTGCTTAGATTCGAGTTGAGAAAAATAACGTTGATATTTTCATGGTGTTTGAAATCATTAGTTTCTTGATATTTTTTTTTTAAAAAAAATTATTCCCTAATTCTACTTAATATTTCTTTTCCTTTTGAATAATTGAGGGTAATCTTATAAAACAGTCAACGTTAATTTTCTTAATATAAGGAGTGTAATAACTTAAAAAAAGATAAAAAAAAACTTTTACTTTGTTCTGCGAAAAACATTTTAAGGCCAGAATCGCAAAAATAAGATCTGCAAAATGTTCTCATCTTTAACGCCGTAAGCTAGCCATTGTTAATCTTGTATTTCTTCTTCTCCCCATTGAAGATGTTTTTACCTGATGTATATATACATTGTTTTCCTTGTCATCAAATATATTAAATAAGTGCATCGATTTTTTAGGAAGATGTCTAAAAAATCGAAATTATCTCGTACATCAAGCCATCAAAATTAACTCAACTGCGACTTATAAATATTTCTGCACGGTTGTATAGACTAAAACTTTAACATGGGTAAGAACTTGCACCTAATAAACAAGAAAATAAAGCAAGAAAGTATCGAAAATACGATTATTGGAAGCATCTAGATCCTGCTTAACGAAGGAAGAAGTGTCATTTTACCAATGTTAGATTGTGTTAAAATTTAACTGTTATAAAACAAGAACTGAGATTGACTGATCGAGAACAATTGATAGAAGTATAGCAGTAATATCGGATCTTTAAATATATAATCACACTGTCCGTCCTTTTGTTTACATAACTTACTAAAATATTGTGAATATATATATAATATATATATTTGTATGTATTGGGTTTTATTATCAGCACACGCTATGAAAGCAGTAAATTAATACTGAACTGTAAATCATTTACCCTAATATTCACTATAAACCCTTACATAGTTATGTAGAGTTTGCATGCACTACTAATATGTATCATTTATTTAACAGTACAAATTGTGTTCTATAAAGAGGTCCGTTTTAAAATTATCATGCAATAGTTCTTTTATGCAAGTAAATAAACTGCTACTTAAGTGTTTTAAGAACCTTTATATAAAACATTTAGGCTGGATTTTGTCAAGGGTTAAAGATTTGAAAAAGTACCAGCATGGTCTTTTAAATAGATTATACTTTACTCAGAGAAAAAGTGGCGAAAGAAATTTGAAAAATTTGGCGTAAATTAAGTTTTTACGAGCTTGGTTTTGGGAACGTTTCTTTAAAATTTTAATTTGTAAGGGGCTGTTCTTATGGGAGATATTTCCTCAGTTAGGGGGGGGGGGGGGGGGGATATTTACGCATGATATAATTTTAACTTTCTGCTTATATGACATGAGCGAGAAAACTTTTCTTCGAGTGAGAAAATACCATGTGATAATTTCTATTGTTTATCGTGATAAGAATCTATTGTTTATTTTTGAAAATTATGCCAAATCGACATAAATTTATCTCGCCTACCGAGGAAACTTATGTTCATATGGGAAAATGCATTACCCGCTTACCGAGATCTCGATCATGCGCCCCCGAGATCTTGGTAAGCGGATAAATGTTTTTTCTCATCTGAACGCAACTAAATTTTGTTGATCTCGACTTGATATCATGCTGAAACATTTACACGGTTCCCGAGGAAATATTTCCCATATGAACAGCCCCTAAAATCTACACATACAGGTGGAACAGAAACACTGAGTTACTATGCGCTGTTTCCGACGTTCTGCGATAAGTCGGGAACGAAGTTTCTTTTCAGAAAGGCTCGGTCTTTGGTCGCGTGGAAAGCATCGCAAACTTTAACTGTCATTAATTTGTTTTATGTACCTCATCGGCGCAAGTAATCAAGAAAATGTTGACCAGATTCACAGTTTTCTTTTTTGAAAAATACGCACAAAAGATGCAATCCACATTTGGCCGTGGATACCGAGAAAGTTTTTAATCAAGTTGCTGGTCACAAGTCGGTCGATGTCAAGTGCAAAAATCTGTGATGAATATGAAAAATGTTTTTTTAAAATATCCCATGCGATGTACCACTACACCAATATAACCAATACCAACAAATACAACAAGTTACTCCAATACTGTTGTTTTTTCTGTTCTAATTTATTGTTACGAAGATGTGGATAGAATCTAGTCTCATAAAATAACAAAAAAATATTAAGAAAATCGATTAATAAAAGACACAGTCTGCTAAAAAATAACCAATGCTACACAGAAATTAACAACTAATCAAATAACTATTAGAACGCCTTAAAAGTTTTGTAAGTTTTATACAAAAACATGAACATTTTTCTTTTCAAAGTGACACAATGAATGTCATCGTTAATCTTTTTTTAAGGCCTGTAATTAATCCGCCCCCTTCCCAACTTTAGATGGCTTTTCTACACCGCATTAAACTTATGCCTGAAGGAAATTATTGTTTGTAGAAATTAATTTTGGCAAGATTTTGCCAATTTGGGGAAAATTAATCCCCACAATAATTATTGGTAACTTTGTAATTCGCGAAAATTAAGTCCCGCAAAATTTGGATTCTTTCACTAATTTTTAAATCACACATACGGAGTAGTGTGATATGTTGGTTTACCTTTTCGTCGTGGCGGCGGCGTTTTTCAGGAAAGTTTCATCACACCGAATTCGAGTTGTTTCGCGTATGCCACTGTATCTGAAATAGTGCTTTATTATTAATCAGGGTTATAATAGACATTTATTTCACAAATAGTATCTTATTTACTATATTTAAAATCGTCGAATTGTCGACTATTGGTAGAATTATGGATATAAAAACAACTATTACATTTCTAAAGTGTACAAATTAAATTTGTGAAGATTACTTTTCTTTCAAAATTTTTATCATCCCTGTTTGTTTTGGTAACTACCGTCATTTAGATTTCCCTCGCCAGTTTACAGAAAATATTGAAGTAAACTCTTTTTTCATGTGTAGCAAAAGCGATATAAGTACAAAGCCCCCTTTCCCCCAGTATCAATGTTCAAAAGTTGTGCTAACACGTTTCCAAACATTGATAATGAGGGAGACCAGGTAGGAAAGGATTATACTGCACTTTTTGTAGCTTTCTGCCAATATATTTTGACCGAGATTGTCTCTGAAATTTTAGACTTTAGGCCATTTTTTGCAGTAAATTTTTTGACTTAATTTTTAGATTAATTCTAAAGGTGGATACTATATATATGTTTTGATGTATGTAACAGCGTTGATTTTTGTGCCATGCTAAAATTGAAAACAATAGAAATGCTAAAGCAATAGATGACGAGGCAAATGGGCAGTTTCCGATAATCGAAAGACATTATAATATTCCGTGTACAATTGTAGTTAGGTGAATACGTTATTGTTACTAATTTTTATGGGTATTAATTTTGACGCACTTGTGCCAAAAAAATTTATGCGTTTTGCGTCACTCGGATTTTGCATGGGTTTAACTGTAAAATGTATGCGTCATATGCGTCACAACATTTTTTTAAGATCTATGTACCATTCATTTAGAAATTTTGATGTGACGCATGTGACGCATTACATACTTTCACAGCATAGTACTATATAGCTCTGATTAAGTTTGAGTCAATTTGGACAAGTCTGACAAAAGTCTTTTTATTATAGACTTTTACATCATTTTGAATATGCTTAAATCTTCGGCATTTGATACAGGTGCTTACTGCTGATGAAATTAGGAATCGGTTTTTCGAGAGACTTTGGAGAAGGAGCGAATGCGGAAGCTGTTGCTCCTTCTACATTTGCTGGCGAGCGTAAACATACGAAACCTCGCGCATACCAGATGCCTATTTGCCAGTACGCAAAATCCCGCTCCTATTACATAATTAATACACATTAGAGATGCTTGAACTTGACTTAGGTTGATCACTTGATGAAGTAATCTCGCTCTGGTTCTTTCGTAAGTTCTCCTTATTCTTACGTTTCCATTCAGCAAGTTTCTTACCAGCAGCAAATCAGCCTTCATTTTTTTATTTACCTCTATAAAATTCACTCCTATTGTTGTATTGTTGTATTCTTATAGATTCTTATATAGATAATTAAGTTTATTCCCCATCTTCTTGCATCACACGCGTGTCTTCTACATCTAACTGCTTAACATCTTCCTTTTTCTTGGACACATGCTTTACTGTGTGTGCAGCAACCAGAAGGGACGATAAAAATTTACCAAGGGCAGAGTACACAAGACTTTCTAGACCTGCCATGCTATCCTTAATGATTGGTTTCTGCTCAATATCTTGCCTCAGAGCTTCAACACTACTGAGTTGAAAGACATTTTCTACAACATTTGCATACAGGAAGATTGCATGTGAAGATAGAGCTAGTGCCGTTTTTTGCCCCTTTTTCGTTGATCTCGCGTTGAGCATACTCAGTATATGCTTTTGCGATTGCTTCACCCGGTGCCTTGTCTACAAACCCCCCAGTACATTTCTTTGGTTAAATATGCCCTTTTCATTTCCGCAGAGCTTCTTCTAAGACTTTACGTTTTCTTCTGTGAGAGTATCCACTTGCATAAAATGTCATCGATTATTTTAGCAATCTCTTTCATTCTGTTTATTATTGGCCTATATTTTAGAAAACAGAGTAAGAGCAACACGTAAGGTAGAGCGAATGCGCATGTGCAAGATATACTTAGACAAGTTTGCATCACATGTGTGTCCATTTTGTTTCACTATTTTTTAACAGCATAGTGCCCACGAGCTAGTGTTGGAGTCTGATCCTTTTGGACAAGCCTTTTATCATCAGCGCGATTTAGGTTTAGTTTGTTCACCTTTGGAGTGTAGACTTAATGATTTTTCTCCTGGATGAGCACCTATATCCAACCATTGCTTGTATATAATCGTCGAAAGTGATAGATTACTCCGTTATACATTTCTTTACACCTTTCGCTTTACGATCACCACCATTTTTCGTGAAACTTTTGTAGGTATAGAGTTTTTCTCTCCGTGCTATGAACTGCGTCATGATTTTCGTCCTTCAATAAGCGAACGAATTTTTTATTCTTTCCAATTGGAGGCGGTTTATTATCTTGTATTCTATCTTGAGCACCTCTGTAAGTTCTATCATTTATTGCTGAAGAAACGTATCGTACACCTCTCTTCACCTCGTATTCCAAATGGTCCACGAATCAATCGCTTAACACAATCTTTCCCTTGATAAACCGTTAGTGGGTTCGGTACGTAAGTAAATTTTCTATATGTGCACCATCCAGATGATTCATGCTTGTTCAGCTTCTTGTTCTTGCTCTCTCTACGATCTTCCCGGATGATTAGATTTACGAAGTCTGCGTATATGGGACCCTAAACTGCATCTGACCATCCTGGTATTTCAACCTTTTTTCGCTCTCCTTTTGCATCGTAATCTATGCAGTATTTGTAGTGCTTGCCTCTCAATTCTATCGTGCTAAATGCTGCGAGGCAGTTCAGACAGAAATGCTGTTGATGATGTTTTTTACAATTCAACCGACTCAACAATCGTAATATGTTTTTAAGCAGAGGTGTAGTGCGTCTTCTTACCTTCTTTGATGAGCTGTAGGTTCACCTGTTTACTACTCGTGATGTTATAGCTGAATCATCGCAGGGTACTAATGCTCTTTTTCGTCACGTAAAACACGTTTACAGCAATGTCTGGGTTGTTCTTCTCGAACTTGGATATACTTTTGATACTTGTAGAAAAATCTAAATCCTGCCAGTTGGAGTGATTTTCGAACTCTCGTAGTTTGGATATCCTTTGCACGTCTTTCACGATCTTTTCATGGTGCAAAGATGCTATGGCACTCCATTTAAAGCACTCTTCATCTTCATTGTGGAGTTGATGATAGCCTTTTTAACGGAAATCCAGCTAGGCAGTTTTATGTACGAAGAACCTCTCGTAAGCAGCAGCTTATAGAAGTCTACATCTAATAATATAACTCTGCATTACTTATCAAAAGAAAGCCATATTTTATATAAGAAAAAATAAATAACCACTTTAAAGATTAAAATAGTAGATGTTACTTTAGATGTTACTTTCAGTGTGAAAGCCCTGAAAACAGTCTTCGCAGATATATTTTTCACATTTGACACAGTAGTTGACTGTATGTTTGTTTTTCCGCTTTCCAGTCTGTGCATCTAATTTGTAAGCACACATATAGCATTTTCTCCTTGGGTTTTTCTTTGATGCATAATGCTTTCCAGTCAATCTTCTAGAAGGCAAAACATCAACCTTTGATGCAGTTTTTATGTGGCTCGGGCGACCTGCATTGTCGACAAGGCTTTCATGTTTCTCGTCCAGGAATGGCTGAACCAATTGATGAATCAGCATTTCACGATATTTATGATGTTGCCGTTGTTTCGTTTGGAACTCAGGAAATTTTTTGAAAAATAAAATCATGCTATTCAATATGGCCATTTCAAAAAGTCTGAAAAATACTTTTTTCCACCATTTTCTCGCTTTTCGATTCAAACCATAATAGGATAATCGAATTTGTCGACACCACCCATATTGTCATTATACGCCTTGTTCATGACAGGTTTTTAAACATCCCCTTTATGACGATGGACAATTTTTTCCTGATTTCCATGAATGGAGGACATAAGAAACACATCTCTGTTGTTCTTCCAGTGCACAGCAAAGATCTTCAAGTTTTGCCTCCTTGAATGCCTTTGGAAATTCGCCACGGTTTATTCGGATTGTGCCGCAAGCAAATGTTTTCCTATCTTTCAAATCTTTAATGAGTTGAAGACTAGTGTACTAGTTGTCAATATATAAATGAAAAGCTTTGTCTAAGTAATCTAGGATTTCTTTTGAAGGCCCATTTGTATCTGAAACAAAGCAGATTGGAATATTTTCTTCGTCTTCGCTGCTTGTTTCTTCAAGAGAACTTTCTTCCCAACACTCATCATCACTGCTTAACACTTCTGAGGAATCAAGTACAGCATTTATAACCTCTTGTAGGCTCAAATTTTTATGTTTGTACACTTTTTTACCAGTAGCACTTCTGTCTTGGTCAGCCATTTTTTTGGTTTGTTTTTGTTCAGTTACTGAACTTCAAAGGCATTTTTTCAATGTTTATGTTACTCTAAACCAATCAGATTTGTTGAATATGGATTCTGTGCTACTACAAGACTGTGCATATGAATTTTGAAGAAAATCCGGGTAGGCAAGCCAAATATATTCCGGATTTTTTTGGGGGGTCCGTTTTCGGACCCCCTAGTTGCTAAAGGGTTAATATTTAGATTACCTTTCTCGCAGGATTTTTACACTTTTAAAAGACTTTGTTCTCTTTTAATTTTGTGAACGACGAACCCACTTTTTTATAAGCTCTGTTTTAACAAAAAAGCTGACACTTTTAAGTTTAAGTCCTTAATTTTTTTTTTAAAATATCTCCAAATATTTAAAAAACCTTATTCGTTCTTTAAGTTTTATAAACAACGAATTCCGTTTTTATAATCTCTGTTTTGTATTACATAAAACCTTTTTAATAAGTCCTGGCCTCATTTTCCCATAAAATAAATCAATATATTATTTATAGGTTACTGAGGATGAGAAAGATGAAATAGAGGATAGTGGAAAGTATGTTGTGCGTTGTTAAATAATGATACATAATTATAGTTATATTTATCTATCTTTATTTTGCATGCTACTTTTTTTTTAATATTCCTCAATTTCCCCTCCTCCCTCGCCCGATGTTTGATATTATTGCTCGTTTTGTTATTACTAGAAAAGTACAGTGAGAAGGTGTCAAAGTAGCTACATACCGCCACCAACATGTAGTATGCCTATATTTATGAACGATAAAGTACCGCTTTTAAATTGTTTTACGTTAGCATGTACACCTTTTCATGAAAATCTACCATTTGCTTCTTTATTTGTTACTGTGTCCGTTTTAATCTTTATCACCAGTTAGCAGAGTCATGTCGAATACTATAAGAGTTAGAATTGATTTTGCTAAGCATTGAGCATAAGAATAGAATTTTAGGAGGCTACCTGGTTAAGCAATTGCTTTGTTTGAAGTTTCGTAGTTTAAATAGGAAACCTAGGACACTCTTCGTATCACCCTTGTTGATAAAGTACCAGAAACCATTGAAGAAGCTATCCTGAGAAATAAATATAATAACAGTTACTAGTACATTACCTACTTGATTAGGGTCTTAAGTTTTCTTTTAGATTTTAATAAATAGTATCATTAACCTCAAATTAATTGACGTAAGTTCAATGTCTTCATGCATTAGAAATTGCAGAACCGATTCCTTCTCTTACGCTATACGCAGGCTTAACGTAATGATATAATAGGCTTAAATCGTTTTGTCTTCAAAAGTTCCAACATATCTCCCTACTATTGTGTGAAGATGGTAAGTCTGGTAAATTTTTAAAAAGATATTGTTACAAATGCCTCCATTGAGAATTTGCAAAACCATCGGAGGTAATCCTCTTTATTAACGCTTACCTTTTTGAAGGATTGGTGCTTAATGTTTAACGCATTAAAAAGACTAAAAATTTTTTTTATAGATTTCTTTATGCGAACGAAAGAATGTATTGACAGACATGCTCCACTTATTCGAAACAAAATCACTCCAGCGCCAGCACCTTGGATGCGTGATCCTGCTATACTAGAGTTAAAACAACAGAGGAACTCTAGTCGAAAAACCGCATTCGAAACGAGCAAAAAAGTAGATAGACACAAGTTTGTAGAAATTAAAAATGGACTTGCTTCTCTATTAAATCAGCAGAAAAGTCCTTTCTCACAACTGCATTAAGCTCAAAACGACCGGCTGATTTTTGGAAAGTTTTAAAGAAAATTTTGAAACCATTCTTTTTTATCAAGGACATCAATGTTTTAAATAATCACTTTACTACCACTGCCGAACGACAATAAATCACTGAAACACAAGTATGAGATAATGGAAACAGTTAAAGCTTTCAACTTCAGTGAGGAAGGTTTTTATTTTCACGAAGTTAAATACAGTAAAGTTGTTGACCTATTACGCTTATTGAGAAACTACTGTTCTACTGGTGATGATGAAATACCGATATGGCTCATAAAACCTGTAATAGAGCATCTTGCATCGCCTTTAACCCATATAATCAACTGTTGTATCGAAAAATAACACTTTTCTAAGCAATGGAAGATTGGAAGAGTGGTTCCTATACCGAAGGTTAATCAACCAATGCCATAACGATTTCAGACCAATTACAATTCTTCCAGCTCTTTCAAAGGTTTTTGAAAAATTATTATGCAAGCAGTTATTAGAGTACATTGACAATAAATCGATATACAGTAACACTCTATCCGATTTTCGGAAAAATCATTCAACAGTTACCCTCTTATTAAAACTAAAGGATGACATTATTAAAGCAATGAACAAAAGTGAAATAACATTGACTGTCATGGCAGATTTTTCAAAATACGAAAACTTCATCGAATAGGATTATCGAAACCTGCCATAATAATGCTGTTAAACATCTTTCTACTCGAGAAAAATACATACAAGTAAATGATAAAACATCTAGCATATCTCAAGTAGTTTTCGGAGTGCCCCAAGGCTCCATACTGGGCCAATCTATATGTTAATGACCTGAGTGATTGTGAAAAAAATTTATGTTCGCGAAAGATTTTTTTATCCTTGTTAGTTACTTATACACTGCCTATGCTGTTAAGTCACGGAAAGAAACTTTACTCACGATACGCTAAGCATAATCGATCATTGCCGTAAATTGGCATATCTAAACAGTTCTGTGTATACTTGTGACTTCTTAATGACTTTAATGAACAAAATCGGGGACGAGTAAATTTTCCTGACTATTGCTTAAACTTTCAGATTTTTGCATAAAAAATTTTAATTACACCATGGATATTTCTTTTCGTACATCCGTGGATACACTTAAGTAATTTGTTTGCTTTTCTGAATTAAAAAGTGTTTCGCGATAAATCGATAAATACAGAAATCGGGAAAAGAAGAAGAAGCACGCTTAACACAAGGCCCTTTATACATTTTGTAAATATATGCTCGAACTCGCCGTAAATAACAGGTTTGATAATTGCGATAGAAAATCTATAAAGGTCTTTTAGCTGCAATATTGTGAAAAAGTAGAATTTATTAGTTATCTAATAATAAATTTTGCTTTTTTTTTTGTGGTAAACATAAGCGATCATCTATAAAATAAATTATTCAACCAAATTTAAAAAGTCTGAAATATTCCACCAAAAAGCTAATAATTGAAATACATATGCATAATGTCAGAATTATTCCACCAGTCCAACATATTCCACCTTGTCCGACATATTCCACCATATGTCCGATATATTCCACCACGTCCGACATATTCCACCAAAGTCCGACATATTCCACCAAAATAATAATAATAATAATAATAATAATAATAATAATAATAATAATAATAATAATAATAATAATAATAATAATAATAATAATAATAATAATAATAATAATAATAATAATAATAATAATAATAATAATAATAATAATAATAATAATAATAATAATAATAATAATAATAATAATAATAATAATAATAATAATAATAATAATAATAATAATAATAATAATAATAATAATAATAATAATAATAATAATAATAATAATAATAATAATAATAATAATAATAATAATAATAATAATAATAATAATAATAATAATAATAATTATAGTTAATTGGTGGTGCATTTCAGACCAACATTTTTTATCTTTGTATTTCTTTTTTTTCTAGTGGTAACACAATAACATTGTTTGTATTTCTTTTAATGTAAATAATCGTTGTTTTGAAACACTTTTATTGGTCTTCCTTTGTTTTTCGTTGCTTGTATGGAACTTTGGTCTGAAAGATACCACCAAATAATACATGATGTTTTTCTTGTTACAATGCGTCGTACAGCGTTGGTCATATTATTTTTTTGTGCATTCACTTGTGAATAAATAAACCCCAATTCACTTTTATTTAATAAACATATAAAGTTTTGGAAAAATTTGTTTGTCCAGAAAATAAAGCGAACTTCTAACGATGCAACACGCGTTGCGGTTTTCATGAGAACGGAATCCAGTGTCGAAAATAACGCTTTCTACAGGACCGAAATTTGTAGATATGGCTTTGCTTTTCGACCTTACCAGTTATTGGCCTGGAATTGTCAATGGTATGTGTCAATAATGACATAAAACATGCATTCGTGTGCTCAAAAATGGCTTTTAAAATACAAAACCTAGAACAGTTAGTCGGAATTGCCCCACCATTTAAAACACAATTACATCGGAAGTTGTCAATGAAACGAAAATCGTTATCGCCATCAAGAACAGTGTATATAGAAGTCAAATTTTATGTGCCCATTCGGGTTCACACCAAGTATCAACAGTGGCGCCAAGTTTTTGTGACTGTTGGACCCTGTTGGTTTTTTCTTGTGAAAAAGAGTATCTGCTAGGTAAGATCTAATTATTTATTGAATTTCTGAGTAGTATATTGTTTACCAAGGTTTCCATTAGTTAAAATTTAGCTGGGTACCTAGTTATGGCTAGCCAGAAGCTAGCTAGGTATCTCTAGTTAGGTTCTGGCTAGGGCCAGGAGCTAAACAGTTCAAGAAGGAGCAACTGCCATTTAGGCTATTATATGTAGTATATTTAAGCTATGATAGTCTATGCAGGTGATATATCATAATGATACCATTGTTTTCATTAAATAATTGCAAATGGTTGCTAAGCTGTGATATTCAACAACCCAAGGAAATAATCAAATATTATTTGGGACCCAACGTCACCAGCTGAATGTAACTGTTCTGCCCAATCTTAGGACGCTGCCCAATCTTTGGACATAAAATTGCCCAGTCTTAAGACTGGGGTGTCACAAGATTGGGCAAAAGACCAGGGTGTCACAAGATTGGGCAAAAGACCATGTTAGGCCCATCCTTGGTGCCTTTTAGATTTTAAAGAAGGGATGTATGTTCTGCCCAGATTGCGAAAACGGCCTGTTCACAACCGGGACAGCCGGATTATGTATGCATGGTCCGATTATGTTTTTTACCTGGTTATCAGCGTTCATAACCCGCTTGATTATGAACGCTAATATAAATGGCTGGCATTTTCTTCAAACTTTGTAAATTAAACATTCTCTGGAAGATAGCACACCCCTAAAAACTAGACATGGTGAAAGAAAAAAGTGTGGACGTAATTCTTAGTATAAACTACTCTTGTAAATACATTTCAACATATATACTTTAAAGTAACTAAATTTCACGGAACCTAAATTATTCTTTTTGCAGAAATTATTTTGGTGAAAAGTTATTAAACTTGCGAATCCCAAAATTTAGTATTTGCCACGAAATTTTGTTTCATTTAAGAACAACAACAACTTTGCCACCAGGGCTATTTGCTTGTCAGAAGTGATGACAAATGATATAAAGCAGTCAGCCCCGATTGTATTTGTTTTATAAGTCTCGAATAATATTTAATTGTTATACATAAGCCGGCCTTTCCCGATTATGTTCGTTCTATAATAAGTGAGAAATAATATTAGACTGTCGTATATAAAATGGCCTGCCCTGATTATGTTCCTTTTATAAGTGACAAATAATATTTTTTGAGTAATAAATCGGCCCATCCTGATTATGTTGCCCTAATTATGTATTTTCTGCCCTGTTCTTAACCAGGGCAAGCTGCAAGTCCCAACAAACATTCTCAGGCACATTAAAACATCATATTTTGGGTACTGTTGAATTGACCCAGCCAAATTTTGGACACAGTAGAGTGAAAATCATAGCTAGCTAGGTAGCTGGTAGAGAACGTGTTATACATTTAGCATTTATATACAGCTTGTAGTAGTGGCTAAATTTTAAAAATAAAATGTTTATATTTATGAAGAATCAGAAAAATCGTATTCAACCATATTATTAGTTAGCTAGCTGTTAATTTCATTGGATGAGATGTTTAACTAGCTAGCGAGCTGTAGCCAGCTAGTTAATATCATAGTCTATAGAAGAAAAACCTTATTAGACTATGCTAATATGGTTGAGTAGTTTCAATTTTTTATACATAAAATACATGGTATATATAAATTGTCAGCCTTCTGATTTTCCAAGAAAAGTTTCAATTTAAAGTTCCTATTAAGAGGTAAATTCTAAAAAATTTATTGTTCTGTTTGTCTTCCACAATTGTTCTAAGATTGGGCATGTACTTCCATAGATTGGGCAGTCCAGTCTTAAGACTGGCCACCCATTTGTCACTGTCAGAAGATTGGCCTGGCCAGTCTTAAGACGGGGTGTGTTCCAAGATTGGGCAGAACATAACCCTACAGTGCCACTGATTTTTATGAGAGTAATAAAAGGTTGAATATTCCAGCACCGCACTGAAAATGTTTCTCGGGACTCAGCCCAAAAGCTATAGGACATGTTTTTTAGACCCGGGCTGACATTTTCAATCATGAGAATTGCTAATAATAGTTTTCGCACCTGTATTATTGTTGAATTGAGATGCTGTCAAAAATGGCTTTTTGATGTCCTGAGAAATGCATAAATTTTTGAACTCTGAAACTATGATAATAGGTCCAAAAACTTTTGGCTCTATTTCATTGGACTGGTTTAAAACCACAGCATACCAGGTTTTGAGATACTCTTTTGATTTTTTAAGAAGTTATGGGACTTTTAATTTTAACCACAAATACGATTTTATACTGTTATTGAAATTGTTTTGTAAAATTACCACCTTTAGTAATGTTTAAATTCACAAATGATGTCATGGCAGTATAATAAGCTAATTAATAATTGCAAGCATTTGCATACTCTATTTCATTGGACTGGTTTAAAACCACAGCATACCAGGTTTTGAGATACTCTTTTGATTTTTTAAGAAGTTATGGGACTTTTAATTTTAACGACAAATACGATTTTATACTGTTATTGAAATTGTTTTGTAAAATTACCACCTTTAGTAATGTTTAAATTCACAAATGATGTCATGGCAGTATAATAAGCTAATTAATAATTGCAAGCATTTGCATACGTGCCATTAAAATTAGGGTTAAGTATCCCCTTTAACCTTTTCCATGAAAATCATAAATGCAGTAAATATAGTAAAAAAGCATAGTTAAAAATTTTTATTACGTTCTTTTAAATCAAATTGTTATGTAATTGTATATAATAACAAATTCCTCATGAAGACTCCCAGGAGCTAAATAATTTGGAAAAGCATTTTTTATATATAGTTTGTTTGATTTTACTGTTGGTATATTACTTCTGCAACTAAAATAAAACACAGGCTACAACAACCTGTAAATATCAGATATTTACCTAACTAGTCTAAAATCTCCTAACTAGAATACTATCCTAATAGTATAGTAGCCTAATTTGTTTTCCCTAAATGATGAAGATTGGTTGCATATAGGTAATCTTTACTTATATCACTACATAAAGCTTTTTTGTTTTGATAGATAGATAGATAGATAGATAGATGTGCATATTTTACATGGCTAGCCTCACAAATATCGAGGGATATACCCTGTCTATTATTTCCAGGAGGGGCCATGGCTTAGATGGAGAGTCCTAGAGTATTTAATGCTCATTTTGAGCTACGCAGACCCAATTAGTAGGGCCCACGCTCTACCAGACAACTCCCGGCAACATCCAACGGCCCACACAGTGTGCCATCTCCCCAATTTCCCTCACATGGCTTGGGTTAACCCGGGGCTATGGTAACATTCACTCGCCCATGTTGAATCGCCGTCAAGAGGAATTGAACCCCGGTCTCCCGCACAGAGTACGAAAGCTATAACCACTAATCTACGGCGCCACCCAAATGTAATTTATTAACTATGTTTCAGCTGTTCGACAGCCATTCTTAAGTACAAATCATTGGCATAAACAACTATTGCAATATTTTTATACAAATAATTGTATATACGACCATATCCGATGATCATAACCTTGGCCTTAAATGGACTGTCCGGTGAAAAATGATTATAAAGTATTATTTTAAATTATCACATAGAAAATACCTTTCTTTTTTGATATTATTCACTTAATCATACATAATCAAACTTTTTATCGTAGTTGTTGTTAATGCATGGCTTCATCTTGTTGCTGCAAATGTCGGAAAAGGTCCTGAGTTAAAAATTTAATATGCGTAATTATGCATGTTACGTAAGAACAGTGGTGAAAACATACTATATGCAGTGAAAGTGTGTAGCGTATTCGGTAGAAAATATAACCCTCCCCCTAGAAGTTAGGTGTTTAGAAACTTATTTTATAAAAAATTTCAATTTTAACCTCTTCTCTGCAAATTATGAAATGCGATTATTACTATGCCTTCCTGGAACACAAAAATCATGGTATTAGGTTTTCGTTATGAACCGGAAGATTTATAAAATACGGGTTGCTCCTGAAACACATTGTTTCAAACTCCGTATTGAATTAAAGTTGAAGTGTATATACCCTAAAAATTAATGCACAGCTATAAACCATCTCATTTTGATAACATAATTTTGTTAACATATTTTTAGACATTTATACTAACTTTGCGTTATATTTTTTTAGACTGAAGCTTTGAAGTTTTGTGCAGTTTCCTGGTTTGAAAGAATTGGTAATATTTTAGTAAAAGTTGTTTGTATACAATTTACTGCATCATTTCAAGTTACCATGAAATACTGTAAAGAAGTAACTGTAGCTTAAAGTTCCTGCTGAGAATTTACAGGCAATCGGTAACCTAATTGTAGGGGAAAGGGTGGGGCAGAGGACAAGAAAATTTTACCACTTATTTCAATTTATTAACACCCCTCATTAATTTGCGTTCTTCAATAAAAACGTTGTGGAGAACAAAAATATTTATATAAATAACAAAAGCTATCCAATCCTGTAGAGGAAACATTAGCCAATGTTTACAGCGTCTGATACAAGCAGAATACCTGTTGCACTCTATACATTACCCTCCTAGCCCTCTTCCCCTTGATTTCGGCCCCCTACCCCAACTATTGAGTTGAAGGAAATTACCATCCCTGCCCCCACTCCCACTCCTTAATAAGCCCCTCCCACTACAATTAGGGTTACCAAGTGTAGTCTTATTTCTTTCATAATACAACGTTTTTTTCATAATACAAAGTCAGTAGTGCTGCTAATTAATCCATTGTTACTTTTGCTGCCAAAAATATTTTGTCAATTTTTAATCGGGGTAAAAAGATAATTCGTTACTTGGGATGTTTTTTACTATTACCTTGTATCACTAAAGTAATATAATAATTTTTTATTTTTTAGACATTTTCAGCGTTACACGTTTTATAAAAGAACACTTGGTGTTCCAGTTTCTTATTTTGGGTACTTTATAAATTTAGTTTTAGTTAATCAAATCTACTAAAATTCCTTTAAAAAATTTCAATACAAAACCGTGTTTATTCCAAAATTTCCTTACATAAATTTTGCCTGCAAAATTATTCTTGCTAAAAAAAATCAAACATTGATTCGAATAAAAGTGGATTTCGTTTCTGATGGCAGTATTCTTAACATAACATTTAGGTGATTTGAAAGGCAAGCCCTTTAAAACGAAAAGTACAGTGCCGATCGCGAGTAAAGCTACACATTTTCGAGAGTAAGAGTACAAAAATAAAACAGTGAGAGTGCGAGTAATTCACTCCCGAGTACAACGCGAGTACAACTAAAATGATATTACTCGCATTTTTGTTAATCATACTCTCAATGATTAATTATATTTTTACTCGCAAGTGTACTCACATAAGTACAGTTTTTAAAGTCAAAGTAATACGCGCGTGAACACATTTAATTTTTTTGCGAGAGATATTAAATTGTAAACGTTAAAAAAATCAAGTTAAAAAAATTAAACTTTTTTTGCGAGAGATAATAAATTGTAAACTTTAAAAAAATTAGGTTAAAAAAATTAAACTTTTTTTGCGAGAGATATTAAATTGTAAACTTTAAAAAAAATTAAGTTAAAAAAATTAAACTTTTCTTGCGAGAGATATTATATTGTAAACTTTAAAAAAATTAAGTTAAAAAAATTAAACTTTAATTTTAAATAGTGAAAAAGACTGTGTTGTTTAGAAAGTAAAACAAATTTATTGTGGCATAAAAAAACTGAGAGTAAGAGATTACATGTTTTTTTTTAATTTTTTTTTTGCCTATTAATAAAAAGTCTGTGCCCAGAACTACGTTTCAATATCATCAAAAACATTGAGGATAAAAAGAGAAAAAACAAACAACAACAAAAGTATAGTAAAAAATGTATTAGTTGTTAAAATGAAAGTATATATACAAATAACTTTTACCGTTCAGTTTGAATGTTCAGTTTTATTACATAAAGTAGTTTTTTAAAAACCAGATGCCTTTCCGTTTCTTTCAATGACTTTCGGAATTACCTTGCGTAAGTGTGAAATATACTTTCGGCATTTTTCTGGCGTCACAGCCGACCATATTTCCGAAACTTTGTCCCAGTGGAGTACCAACCGAGACCACGTCTTAATCTTTTGATTTTACTTGTAGAAAAGCTAACATTAAATTGCTGAAGCAAAAGTTGTCCAAGCTTGTTAGCAGTGAGTTCGTCGTTTTTCTCCATGCAGGTGTCGATAAAATCGAGAATGGGGTTTGTAACATTTATTGGTGACTTCGGTTTCCTTGGAAGATTTGCGATAGAATGATGCTTGGCCCACTTTTGAAAAAGACGATATATCGCTGACCTTCCAACATTATATCCTTCACTTTTAAGTCTTTTCTTAATTTCGGTGACACCAAGGTTTTCATTTTTTAAATTGATAATTCTTTGACGAACATGATCAGGTAATTGTTTCCCCATTTCGAGTGCTCCTTCTTTTTGGTTTGTTGATAAGAAATAAAAAACCGAAAAACAAATTCCCTATTAATCACTTCTGTTTTTTCACTCCCGAGTACAGTTAGAGTAAGAAATAAAAGAGCCGAAAATTTCATTCATCATTTAATAACCTTTGTTTTTGTACTCCCGAGTATAGTTAGAGTAAGGGATAAAAAAGCCGAAAATCGAATTTCTTATTTAATGACTCTGTTTTTTCGCTCCGGAGTACAATGAGAGTAGGAAATAAAAAAAAGCCGAACATTTTATTTATCATTTAATAACCTTTGTTTTTGTGCTCTCGAGTATAGTAAGAGTATAAAACAAAGCAGGTAATTAAATTTCTTATTTAATGACTCTGTTTTTGCACTCCCGAGTACAATGAGAGTAGGAAATAAAAAAAAGCCGAACATTTCATTCATCATTTAATAACCTTTGTTTTTGTACTCCCGAGTATAGTAAGAGTATAAAACAAAGCAGGTAATTAAATTTCTATTATAATGACTTGTTTTTGCACTCCCGAGTACAATGAGAGTAGGAAATAAAAAAAAGCCGAACATTTCATTCATCATTTAATAACCTTTGTTTTTGTACTCCCGAGTATAGTTAGAGTGAGAAATAAAAAAGCCGAAAATCAAATTCCTTATTTAATGACTCTGTTTTTGCACTCCCGAGTACAATGAGAGTAAGAAATGAAAAAAGCCGAAAACTAGCTATAAAAGAGTTTGCTTCTTTAGGAATTCATTTTAAGTGTCTTCATTTATCTGAGTTCACTATGGCATCATCATTTTTCAGTCAAACAAGAGTTAAAACATACAAATATGCATGCGTCTTCTTCGATGAAGATAAATGTATTGGTTCTGTCAAAACTAAAGATATTGTAAATAGGGAAGAAAAGTTACTGAGCGTTGACGACAATGTATTTGTGCGATGGGGTAGCGGAAAGAATGTACAAAATCACAAAGCTACAATTTTATTTCTAAACAGTAAGTATAGTTTTGTAAACGACCTAAAGAAAAACAGAGGCTAAGTTAAATTTTTACTGTTAGTAATAATGATTTTTTTCTTTCTTTTTAGATGAATGGTCAAATTGCACACAGTTTGAAAGAGATTGGTTGAACAACGAGAAAACATTTATCATCGAAGAGGTCGGAGAAAAAAAAAAAGAAGAAAAAATAAAAAACATTAAAAACAATAAAAAACGGACAACAGGCGAAACATTAGTAAAACCTCAGAAGAAGTTCGTCAAAAAGGATGTTAGTTTATAAAAAATTTGTCGTAAGAATCAGCACAGAAATTTTATTCTTTATCTAATTTATGTATTATAAACTTCTTTTTAGAGTGCAGCTGTTGATAAAAGACAACCTTCATTAGTAGAAATAAATTACAAAGTCCCACAACTAAATTACCAAGTTGATTTTAGTGATGTTTTACGAGAACCGCGGAAGGCACAAAATGGTAAAGTAGAAAACACCGCCGAAGAACCGCCAAAGGATAAAGTGGAAAACACCGCCGAAGAAACGCCGAAGACGCAAAACGATGAAGTTGAAAACACATTCTCCTTTCTAAAGTTATTGGTTTCACCTGGAAAACCACTGCCATCATTTTCGCCACCTACTTCGACACTATCCACTTCTATTCTTCCCGACCTACCTTTTTCTCCGCCTTCACCAGCCAGACCTCTGCAATCAACACCTGCCGTTAGAACAACACTTTTTCCGAATTATCCCGAGCAAACAAAGCAGTGCACGTGCGATTGTGCTGCTATGCGACAAATCATTGAAAGACTAGAAAAGCGACTAGCTGCGTTGGAAGGGAATGCAATTGCCTTATCCGCAAACTTTATCGACGACAGTGACGAAGCATTACCTTCAGTCCAGGGGTTGTCTCCACTAAAGGCGATGCAGAGGACGAATATTGATGATGACGATTTTCAAATAAATGAAAGATTAAATAGAAAAAAATACAAGGTGGACACAGCTCCTACTATAGAAATTCCGACCGAATTCTGGCCGATAGCCAATGAAGTGAGACAAGGGGCGACATCTTTCAAAAACTTTAGCTATCTGTTGCTGGCTAAATTATTTGACCACAAGGAGCTTGTAGGAAGAAATTGTCGAGGAGTTAAAAAACCTGCGATTGATGGCTACAAACAAGATATTGTTAAAGCTTTTTGTTGGAAGTTTTATCCAACCAACATGGCTGCACCGGGTGCATGGAGGGACTGTCAACGTGCAATTGATGAATTTATACGACGTAGCAACAGAACAAAGAAAAATTATAAATCATGCATGTTGCAGTCATAAAACTCTTTCAGTTAATAACTTTTTTGTAAATATTTTTTTAGATGTAAATATTTTTTATTTTTAGATTTTTTTAAAAAAATATATCATTAAACATTAAACTGTTTTTTTTTATAAAAAAAATCCCTCACGTTATTTTGTTGCTTCGATCTTTAAACATCCCAACAAAAACAAAAAGATAACAAGCTTAGTGACGTCCTGTTTCTACGGCGATATTTTAAAATTATACAGATTGTTGTCTGAGTTATAAAGCAATGTTTGTTGAAAAATATTCAGAAAGCAAAGTCTGCATGTGGCAATTGATCACCATAACTATAATTAGATATCATTCTGACTCTGTGTTTGCGAAAGAACATGCTGGAAGTGATTTCACATAACGAAAGTAGCGAAAGCATTTAAAGAAGAGACACAAAAGTTGAACTTAAAAATTTATTTTTTAATTATAAACTAAATTAAAAAAAAATTAAATGGTGAATTAAAATTAATGTCTTATGTTTTTCTTTAATATAACTCGCGAGTAACATGATATATTTTTTTAAAGATTTACTCGCGGGTAGTTTAATTATTGCGTACTCGCGTTATTAAAAAGATTACTCTCGTTTATTTTACTCGCACTCGCATTGTACTCTCACTCTGAACTATTTTACTCGCATTTATTTGCACTCGTACTCTCAAAGATGTGTAGCTTTAATCGCGATCGGCACTGTAATTTCTCAATAAAAGACTTTTGATAATAGAACGTACAATTTATGGTAACTTGAATTTCTATTACTTTTGTTATTGTAGAAAATGTATGTGTTTGTGCGGTACCTCGTATTCAGTGGATACGCCTGTATTTTATGCATACACTCGTATTCAATGTAGGCAATTGTATTTGTAGGGAATGTAGGCGCTCGTTTATAATGCAAACACTCGTATTAGTTTTAATGCAAACACTCGTATATAGCTAATGCAGACACTCGTATATAGCTAATGCAGACACCCGTGTATAATGCAAACACTTGTGTATAATGGAAACACTGTCGTATATGGCTAATGCAAACACTCGTATATAGCTCATGCAGACACTCGTATATAGCTAATGCAGACACCCGTGTATAATGCCAACACTTGTGTATAATGGAAACACTGTCGTATATGGCTAATGCAGACACTCGTATATAGCTAATGCAGACACTCGTATATAGCTAATGCAGATACTCATTTATAATGCAAACACTCGTATATAAGAAGACACTCGTATTTGCTACAGACACTCGTATTTGTTGCAGCCATTGATATTCGTTGCAGCCACTCGTGTTCGTTACAGGCACTCGTATTCGTTGCAGACACTCGTATGTAGAACCTCGTATTTCAGTGATTCGATTGTATTTAATGTATCCACTTGTATTCAATACAGCCAAATGTATGTGGACAGTTGCAATTAGTATAGACACTTATCTCTTATTTGTTGCAGTCACTTGAATGCCGTAATTGTATTTGATGAATGAATTTTATTTAATGTTATACTTGTATTCAATGTGTACTCTCGTTTTTTTGCAGACATGTACTTTATGTAAACACCTGTATTTTATGCAGGCATTTGTATGTAGTAACTCGTATTCCGTTATTACACCAGTAATTAATGTATATACTTCAGTGCTTCGAATAAACGCCTGAGGCGGTTATTTAAGTTTTCGATTTTTAGAGGGGCGTTTATTTAAGAGATCTCTACATTTTCTATATACATATCTATATCATCCATATCGTCAATTATATAATGATGTAGTCCAGCGTTGACCTTATCTTCATATTTATTAAGTGAAACAAGCGTCCCTGTAAAGGAGAAGGCGTTTATTAAAAGGGGCAATTGATGAAAAAACCTTTAAAAGAGGGAAAGGGCGCGAAAAGGAACAGGGCGTTTAACCGAAGCATTGCGGTACTCATATTCAAGCAGACAATGTGTGTAAACACTTGTATTTATGTAGACACTTGTGTTATATGTAGATGCTGGTATTTATGTAGACACTCATATTTTATGCAGAAACTTGTAACTGTGCGGAATATGTAAAACACTCGTATTTTATGCAGGCACTCGTATGTAGGAACTCATATTCAGGGAGAAAACTGTATGTGGACACATGCATTTAACACAGAAACTCGTAAAACTCTCGCAAAAGTTTGTGTTTTTAACCCTAAGCATATCGGATTATATATCCTCCATAACTTCTGATAGCTAAAGCTTCCTAAATGAAATGGAAACACAAAGTAACAGTAGGAACTGGGAAAAACGACTGAGTTGCGGTCACAAACGTGACAAGGGCCTGACAGAGGGCGGTTAAAACTTCCTTTATACTTGGCTATGACTCGCATCAACTTTCGTCAACTCGCGTCAATATAAAAGCGTAAAAAAGTGCTTAATGTAAAGACAGCAGGTGAAAAAAAATTGCCTTCAAATATGCTTCCAAATGTGAAAATCTTTATTTTGAGTACATATCTTAAAGTTTATAAAATAATTCGCAGAAAAAGACAACCGATAAATTCATATTCTTGCAGAAAAAAACGAATTCGAGTATATCCATGTCTTTTTAGTAATCGGGGTGATAGCAAGTTCCGAGGTTGATGTAAAGAACGGGATGATATTAAGGGGTGAGGTTGATATAAAGAACGGGGTGATAATAAGTGCCGAGGTTAGTACAAGGACCGAAGGTGATAATAAATGCCGAGATTGATGTAAGGATCGGGGTGATGATAAGTGCCGAGGTTGATATAAAGAACGGGGTGATAAGTGCCGAGGTTGATATAAGGATTGAAGATCACAATGAGAACCACGTGAAATAAAGATCGGGGTGATAAACACAGCCAAGGTTGATAGAAGGACCGAATATGATAATAAGTACCCCGTGTATTATAGGATCGTAGGTGAGAATAAATGTCGAGATTCTGTAAATGCAAGTAGTTTGCTCAGATAGTTCCCTGTCGGGCAGGCGAAACAGGGAAGAAACAGTACCTGGTCCTGATGATAAACTGATCATTCTCGTTGTTTGATAACCTACACCTATCGTTTTTCTATCGTACTGTTTAATAAAATATTCTTTCTTTAATTGCGTAACGTTAAGCCGCCCTAATTTTTATCGATTTTGCAAGCGTTGATAATTTGTTTTTTTTATACAAACGGGTTGCTGGAGGAAAAGAAACACAGTAACTCGTTTACCCACAGGCACTATTTCCGCAACTTTATGCTACTAGTCAGTAGCCCGTAGATAAATCCACGGGTTATCGTGTCCTTTATCTACCGCATTTCGTGTGTTTCACTACTGCAGTGACCATTTTGCGTGACAGACACACTGACGTATACGGGTATTATAATATAGATAAATAAGTAACAAGAAAAACCCGTTCATTTTTGGGAGTATTCAAAAAATTTCCGCTGATACAATATTTCGAGAAAGTGACAGAAACTCGCACTTTGTGGAAATTATTTCACGTTGCAATTAAACCTTATCTACTAAGATTAGCCGTATAAATAAAAATTGGATCCTGGTTGAGAAAAACAAAAACACAAAATACAGCCTGCAGTTACTATCGCGTAGGAAAATTCACCTGATACTTCCAGTTCACCGAAAACAAAGATGAAAGTTCCATTTAATTGCTAAGTACAGGTGGCTACGCCTTATGAATTAAATTTACGCATCATTTCCTTCCACCGGTGTTATTACAACTGCTTACTTCAGTAGAACTGTATTTGTATGAATATGTATTTTTATCTTTATTTTAGAATTTTCGACATGGAAGGTAGAAAGTCTCTCTGCAGAAATACAGTACGGCAATTAGTTTATGTAACAAGACTATCAAAACAATAGTTGTTGTAGTTTTACATAGCCAGATGTTAGTAATGTGTATAAAACATAGCCTATTTACCTATTGCTATGTTAAAAAAGAGTTGTCCGAATTTTTTTTAAAGTTATGGACTTGACTTGATAACAACGGTTTTGTTTATTATTAGCCTACCATTCAGAAGTACAGTTCTCACGAGTTTGATAACTTAAAAGATGCAGTGAGAAAAAAGTCACCGTGCAATGTGTTAGTTGGCGTTATTGAAAAAATAATGGCTTTGAAAAATGTTTTGGTTATTAAAGTAGCTGATGGCACTTGTGAAGCATTTGTTCGTGTCCAGGAGTACTCCGACAAATTATCCAAATATATCAGCTCTGGGGATATATTGTACCTAAAAAAAATAACTTTTGATGAGGATAAAATGGGAGAATTTGCCAAAAAATCATTGATTTCGAAACATTCAAACATGGTGTTACCATATCCAGAGCATTGTAAGTAACTCTTAGTAATTTTATTTTATTTTATTTATTTATCATTTATTCGGCAAAATTAGGTAGGTGCAAGTATTTCTTGTTTATTAACCATTTATAACGATTTTCAAATTTCTTACGTTTCAAATTTTTAATTACTACTAGTCGGTAGCCCATGGAAATATCCCGGGTTCGCCCGTCCTTATTATACAGCATTGCGTCTCGCTAATTGGGCAGCTAAAATACCATTTTGCGTGACAGACAAACGTATACGGGTATTATAATATAGACTAGTCGTTAAACCGTGGAAAAATCCACGGGGTCGCCCGTCCTTTATATATCGCATTTCGTGTTTCCGTAACAAAAAGACAAACAGACGCACGAACACACAGACGGAATACGGCTATTATTAACGAGATAGCCGGTAGCTCGTGGAAAATCCACAGGACCGCCCATCCTTTATATATAGCATATTTCGTGTTTCCGTAGCACAACGTTTTTCTCGTGCACAAACAGACAGACGGAATACGGCTATTATTAAAGAGACTAGTCGTTTACCTGTGGAAGAATCCACGGGGTCGCCCGTCCTTTATATATCGCATTTCGTGTTTCCGTAACAAAAAGACAAACAGACGCTCGAACAGACAGACGGAATGCGGCTATTATTAAAGAGATGTGCGGGCATCGTGATCTTAAATTCAGTCGCACGGTAGCACACTTTTAAAAGTCACTTTGTTGGTGTTGCTAATAATATGATCGATAAGAGTTTTTGATTTTCTGGTCGGCGAGAATATGTGTTGATTTCGTCCAAACATTTGTAAGATATCTTTGTATTTCATTGTTACTGGGTTATCGGTGTCGTAAAGATCTATGTTAAAGTCATCAGTAAAAAAACGAGACTATTCCGTTTTTTAAAAATTTCTGACAGTTTTGGTGCTTAAATTTATTTAGCTATTCAATTTTTTCACTATCCACAAAGTTCAATTGATAAAATGTCCCTAATTACATGAATTTAAGATAATCTTCCGATGTTACTAGGTCAACGGTGCGGAGCATGTTTTTTTATGTATCATTATGTCAAAGTTCATATTGTTCAATATAATATAAAATCCATCGAACATTGAAGAAAGTGACTGAGCGTCCTGATGAGCTGTTTTGAGTTGTGTGATTTATTTTTTCTTTGTGTGTCCAGTAAATGTTTTGATGCGATTGATGAGAACCAGGCCACGGATTTTTCGCTATATCGCCTGACAAAATTATGTTAAAAGTTGCTATTGAATTACTGTAATATAAAATGCGTCTGTTTGATCGCTTCAGTGGAGAAAACATGAACATAAAACTTGTCTGTATAACCATAAAACTAGGATTAACTCCAAAATTATCACACCACCAAAACAGCATCCAATTGTTACCATACATATATCAAAACAGTCAATAATCCAATAAGCTAGTTAACACTTTAACAGGTACAACTCGTTTAACATATAATGTTTATGTATCCACTCCACATTTACACGTCTGTTACACATCCGATCATCTCTCGCTCAAATTTTATAATGTTTTTAATGTTAACGTTCAAGCTTTTTAACGTATTGGAGACGTGTTTGAAAAATAACTCACAATATTGTCTTTCAACGTTGAAGCTATCCCATAAATGTAATGCCTTCTTATTCGCATTATCCTTAACAATAATATGACAATATTTTTTAGGGAAAAAAATGTTTTATTTCGAACATTTGGAGGCACTTCATTCGTTTATCTACTGCAATTATAATATTGTTAAAAATACATCTGATAACGACGAAAGCGAATGGAGCATCTTTTCCTTTAGCGAAAAAGGTTAGACTATTTCATCAAGGTGTAGTATTGTGTTAGTCTGAAATAGAAATTTTTTATCTTTTTTTTTTTAGATCCAGAGTTCATTATCACAATTGCAGTGAGTTAAATTACTTAGGAAGGGTGGAGGGAGGGGACTTGGAATTCTTTCTGCACATAGCACTTTATAAGATAGATAAAATGAAGAAAACTTTAAAGAAGATTTTCTTAACAAAATATTTCTGAGAGATCACCCAATTCCAACACTTTGATGCATACCGTAAATGCTCGATTAAGCGCCCCGGGCGTTTGTTTGAATGTTGCCTTTTAGGGTGGGCTCTAGATGGGCAGTAAGTCAAAAAGCGCTTATAACAAAATATCATTTTTCTGTTATGTTAAAGTCTGTTTTAAGGAAACTATATTGGTCGCAAAATAAAAAGAACAACGGATATAGATGAAGCAGGTATAAAATAACATGCTTCTGAGCGTAAAGGTTTATGGTTAAATTTTCTCTGCGTCAATAAAATGAAAGCGGATTTTTTAAACAAAAAGGTAGACAAACATTTTGACAAATGTTTTATGATGCATTTTAAATTTTAAAAATACTTGATTAAGTGCGCTTATTCGGGAGTGGGAGCTTAATTGAACATTTATGGATGCTTAGTAATAGTTATAATGGATAGTTATAATGCGTTTGCTATAAACTTTGCAGTCCGATGAAGCGCCAGCGCACATGGAGGAAATGAATTCAATGCAGAAAGATAACCTGGTAAAAAGATTAACTTCTCCATAATATTTTACAGCGATTTACATTTGTGTTCTTATTAATGAATTACTTGTTTTATCACTAGGTTCAAATTCAAGAAGAAGAAAGCACTTCGGAATACGAGCCCAGCTCATTGGATAGTGAATCAGGTACAATTAAGCCTGTTAGCCTGTTATTATTATGGGCTAAGATTTTAAATTAAACAAAGTCTGTTAAGTTGTCGGCCGTCCGATGAGCTCTGACAGGTTTGCGTACTTGTTTTATAGATATTTGTTCTAATTGCGACGAACTTCGAACCTCGACCAACGTTTGCAATGTATTAAGTCCGAAATTGTATTTAATCTTTTAAACATTCTCTCTTTCCTTGGTTATTTTTCCTTTGCTTTTTTGCATTTAGAAAAAGAAAGAGAAGATCAACATCTTATAATGGTTAGACATTATATCACCCTCTCTTTTAATCTATTTTCTGTTAAGCTTTTAGCCGGATTTTGTGTTTCACAAGGGAAATTTACAAATTACCCGGGCATATTATGATCAGATACAAAGTTAAGCTAAAAAACTGATAGGGGACCATTTAGTCCATTGTTTTCTACATAGCTTGAACTATTCCTGTCTACACTTTTGTTTTATTGTCTACTGAAATGTGACTTACTTATTTAGTATCATAAAGCTAAGAAAAGAAAACAGTCTGATGTCAACAAAAACACTGCAACTAACAGAAAGGTACAAATGCAATTCTTTTCTTGTTATTGTATCTATTCACACAAACATGGTCACTAGTATTTCACATTTTAATCTTTTTTATTAGAATGGAAAAAAGGAGAGTGGGAAGATGGAAACATCAGACTCCGAAGAGGACATCTTCTCTCAACGCAAGGTATTATAAAACCATAACGATGTATTATATATTAAATATATATTTTATATATAATAAATTCAGCTGTTGTGCTCAATATCTGTTGTACAATTTTTCGGATATATAGATTTACTGGTTTTTTAGACAAAGAAACTAAGACAAGCAGAGCAAGCTGCGGAGTACCAGCCACAAGACATTATTTGTAAAAAGCGTGAATTTCAACACCGCTTAAAAAAAAGGAATGCCCCTCTTAGAAAAGTGAAAACCGAATTGCAATTGAAGAAGCAGAGAAAGAAAGTTGAAGAACTCGTTTCCCAACATTTGGGTTCTGCTGATGCTATAACACAGCACTATCATGGTTTACAAAAAAAGTACTATATCTACAAGTGTTCTGTCTGTGGGGCGTTTGTGAGCGAAAAATTAAGAAGACACTTACAAGAAAAACATAAATACTCATGGTCGGATGCCAGGCTACAGGAAACAAAGATGCGTGTATTTTTTCTGTGGTGCAACGCGACAAAACATGAAACACATTTACCGTTGCCGTGTATGGAGTGCAGCGAATGGCATACGAGGTAGAGTTATTTTCTAGCTATCGGAGCTCCTCTGGGCATCCTCACCCTTGTCAGGTTTATTAGTAACTCTCTTTTCCTATATTGTATGGCTACGATACTTTGTAGCCTTTATATTAATCTTCAATTTAATTTAATTTAAAGACGTTTAGTAGTAAAGTAGCAATGTGAAAAAGGCTGTTTTGAACGTTTATTTTTTATTTTTTAATACAAATATTTTATTTTTTACCAAAAACTTTCCGTTACTTACTTACTGTTAATTCGTGTAGAGCGACCTAGACGCTGGATACAAATTGTTAACGCCCAATAAGGCGCATTGTGGCACTTTAGGCGGAGAGGGTGTAGTGGTAGCGCATTTGACTTGTAACCATAAGGTTTAAGGTTTGATTCCTCACTCTGCTCAATTTGAATATACTGTAGTCAGCCCATTTCAGCTTTTTAATGGCCGCTAATTGGCTTGTGTGGCAGGCAAACAAGTTAGAGCAATGCTATACTTATCTCTCGTACTTAGATTTCGAAAAGCGAAAACATCTCATTGCTTATACTATATTTTAAGGCTAGATCATCATCTCAAACGTCATCCTTTTCATAAACAGATGTCTATGGAAGAAATAAAAGAAACAGTAGAGCAAGCTAGGGCTGAACATTGGAGCAAAGGATTTGGCCAAAATGGCAGTAAAGTACCAAGTGAGGACAAAGTAACAGAAAAGTTTAAATCTAACCTAAATGTTGAGGCGGATGGCGACGATTTTGTGTCAAGATCACAGCCAGTGCCTTTGCAACATGATCATCCAAGTTTGGACTATATTCCGTCAGGATCTTGCCGTCTCACTTCGTCCAAACGAAAGGAATGGGGTGTAAAACCTGATGATTTTTTTAGTATTTATTTTTCCACTGCTGATGACTTGCTAGACAATTTTCAAGAAGAACTGCTACAGTCTGGCCATACAAAAGACAACTCAACTCAACATAGAAACCAAGTTGAATTAATATGGACATCGATAAGCAAAGACCTCGTCATGTTTCCTATAAATCCCCTTTCGAACATGCATTTGTTAAGGGATTATTACCATCGGCCTACATTTAAAACTATTGGCAAAAAGGATGGAGTGCAGGCGAGCACCTTGCGTGCACGTTATGGATCTTTAGGAATGTTTTTACAGTACCTCCGACGTAACGAGATTTTTGCTGGAATGAGCAGATTGCAGCTTTCCTCTCTTTCACAATCTGCTAATGATTTCAACAAGCAGTTAAACCCGTTGGTGAAGCAGAGAAAGGTCGAAATTAGAAAGAACAAGTGCAAGCAGCTGCTTCGACCAACGCATTTTATCAAGTATGGTGAGAGCAAATTTGTGCAACATTTGATTTCACAAGTGCAGAAGGGAGTTACAAAGAGGAGCCAATTTACAAGATCGTTTGCTATTCAATTTCGTGACTATTTGATCACCAATTTAGTTATTGGAAACGGATTGCGTGCCTCTAACATTATCGAGCTGACAACAAAGGATGTGGATAATGCTACAGTTGTGGAGGGCTATGAAGGACATAAAGTACTTTCCAACTACAAATACAAGACAAGTACAATTTATGGCGAAAAATTCATCGTCGTAAATGACATGCTCTATTTGCAACTTCAATTTTTCCTTCGCAATTTGAGATCAATAATTTCAAAAAACCCTTCATTAAAAGTTTTTCTTCCTGCCTCTGGAGCGCCGAAGATGAGCCAAACAAATGTGTCGGCAAGCTTAACGGCAAGTTTTAAACTTGCAAAAGTTTTATTTCAAAATGAATACCAACGCATTTCATGTACAAGAGTGCGATGTGGTCTGGCAACGTTTGCTTGTAACGATGGCGGCTTTGAATCAGGTTTTTTTGCGAAGCATTTTATGAAAAACAAAGAACAGACGACGGACATGCACTACAACTTACTGTCGAATCGCAGACATGCGTTGAATATAGCCATGAAGCTATATGCTTCTTTCAACGGCGTCGATGGAGAGAAAATTACGATTGAACCAAAAGATGTCCATGAAATAGCCGATAAGCTTAAAAAATCTTCCGGGAATCTGAACAAAGAACAGATACTTCGCTGGTTAAAAAGTAACGATCCACATGTCACCAAAAGCGAGTTGGCTGATTTCGAGGAAATGTTAGCTGAGTGTGATCAAAAACCAAGCGGAAATACTTCAAGTTTCTATGGTGCTTCGCAGCAGGTAAACAATTATTTTAAACGTTATGGTACCTAAAGCCACAAACAAAAACAATAAAAAACAATTATTTTGGCTACTTATTATTTTACTTTTTTTAACTTTTTTTTAAAGATTTATTTTAACCGACGCAATTGTTTTCAAACAAACTAAAAACTTTTGACTCATAGCTTATTCGCAAAAGTTAAAAAAGTGAAGTACAATACAGTTTAAATGAATTTCCTTAGGAGAAAGATATTGATTTTATTTCCGTTGCTAACTTGGATGGTACTACCACAGAAAACGAAAAGGTTTGTTTTTACTTAACATACAAGATAACTAGCTGATAAACAGTGGTAATAAAACTATCATGATCTTCATATAAACTTTAGCTAAGTAGCGAGCGCAGCTCTGAAGATGGCGACAGTGATAGCGAGAATGAAAGTTTTGTTAATTCCCACGATGGCAGCTTAGAGGTATAGTCCGCAAACTACATTCTTTTAAAACAAGTTTATATGTTTTGGTTTTACACTTTTAGGCAGGTTAAATATTAGACACGTTTATAATTTACGCATGTACTTATTATAATCTACCCATAGGAGCAGTGGACAGATAAAAATGTTAAAAACATCAGCAAAAAAGTTTCTACTAGGACGAAGGTATATTTTGCAATATTTGAAAAATATGTTTAAAAGCAAGACTAAACTTCAGATCACGAAGCAAGCCTTTTGGTTCCAAAGAGGAGTTATTTGAGGCAAAAATATTTTGACGAGTATATAATCGACTTTTTTTCTATTTTAATGAGTAGACTTAGTAATTCGAAAATATAGAAATATAAATTTATGAGATCGTTCATGTGAATATCGTAAGCATTCAATAAAAAGTGTTGTTGATTTTTAGGTCGAAATAACATCTGATTCCAGTGGCTCAGATATAGACTGCGATCATCTACAGGTAAAGTAATATCTTTAAGCAAAATGTCAATGGGTCTTACAGCTTTTTATAAATTTGATTTCGGTCATCACTTGGTTGCACACTATCCCTACAAACCCTTGAAACAAACAACATGTATATGTAGTAACCTAGCTTGATAGCACACAAAAGACATATAGACAGCGACATGATATTTTCTTATACTTATCTATGTTATGTTATGTATCTGTCTATGTGTTTATCGTCTGGATTGTTTAGAGTGATATCCAGGACGTTCTGTTTCAATATGACCAAAGGCGACCAGGAGATCTCATATATGCACGACAAAGTGGTGGAAGGATTGCCTATTTGATGTGTGCTCACTTTTGTGAGCCATTGATTATCCGAAAGCCATTTGATAATGAATTTAGTGTCGAAACATTTAAAGATGAAGAAGTGGCTTATTTTATAAGTAAAATTAAGAGCAGTATTTTGCGCAAACATCTGGAAATGTTTACCCCAACGAGTGTTAAATTTTTCGTACTGGCCCTAAGAAGAAAATATTGGTCTAATGTTAAGCTTAATTTCACAAAATGGAAGAGATTCAGAAAAGAAGGGTCTAGCATGATTCAAATGTGTAAAGATTAGTAAGTTTGCTGCTACTACTGTTTTTATATACGTTTTCACTCAAAAGCAGCACAGGATGTGCAAAAACCTAATCTTGAACCCCTGATAAAGTATATACATATTGGCTTTGTTTGAAAATTCCTTTTTCTTTCTTTCTAGCAATGATTTTTCTGTTACCTCGGTGAGTGTTTTATATTTATGTTTTACTTTAGAATAAATGGAAAGCCATGTCATACTTTTTAAATTTTTCTGTTCCCGTACAAATTGTTATTGATATGAAGTTTCAAAGATATTTTAAAGGTCTATCTATATAGAGCTCTCTAGAGAACGAAAAATTATAGTGATAAATACGAGTCAGAAAAATACATAGTTTATGACGGTATGTATCTCTTTACGTGTTTTTCTGACAATTCGATATTTAATAGCCTGAGCAAAGAAATAAAGATAATGACCTCCATCACACTAGTCAAACCAGCGATTACAAAGAAGAGGTAAAACAAATTAATGCTGTTTTGAAAACAGAGCCTGTATGCATTATTACCGACTATCATTATGTATATTTTAGTCAAGTAGCGCCAACCAAGACTTATCGCAAAAAGACAATGCCAAATCTGTGGTCTGCGTCAAGCAAACGAAGGTAATTTAGATGCAATGAATTTTGAAAAAAAAATATCATTTAAATAAAATCTTACCTAAAAAATCCAAATTATTTTGTGGTTGTAGAACTATGAATTAAGAAAGGCTACCGTCTATGTACCACCAACAGTATGCGACACTCCATCATTTATGCATGACGTAAGTGATTTTTTTGTTTGTTTTTATTTGGTTTGGTCTGCGAGCATACTAGATTGAATAGTCAGAATGACTTTTTGAATTTAGCCAAACGA
Organism: Hydractinia symbiolongicarpus; assembly: GCF_029227915.1. NCBI lineage: Eukaryota > Metazoa > Cnidaria > Hydrozoa > Anthoathecata > Hydractiniidae > Hydractinia > Hydractinia symbiolongicarpus. Next base: position 35,912,757 of record NC_079878.1, on the reverse strand, counting down.
GGTGAAGCAACAGAATCCAAAAGCATCAGAGGTAATAATATGGTTCTAATCATCATTAAGTCATCGAACTACCTTTTTTTCACTAAACACATTCCATTTTGGAATGTTATAGGTTCTCCAATCTTGTAACGACCATTTTACGCGTCCAAAAGAAGTAAGTAACACGGAGCCGGCATTACACTGAATAATCATGCTGTTTACTCTTTAAATGTTATGATTGTATCAAATAAAAGTATTACTATTTAGGAACAGGCTTTGGGGGATGAGCAATGTTGCTTGACAAATGTAGATCCCTCAAGCAATTTCATTTGCAAAAAGATCGACAGTTATATAGGTAGATCGCTAGTTCATGCAGTCCATAACAAACTCTTCCAAATATCTTCCAATGTGAGCACGCTGGTAATAAAACACTGATCAATTTTGTTGATATTCTAGGCCATGGTGTATTTGCTTTAAAAAAATTCATACCTGGCGACTTTCTTCTCCAGTATCCTGGAAGTTTAGTGACCGCGGAAAAGGGTGATAAACTGGAAAAATACTATGAAAAGAAAGGAAAAGGATGCTATCTTTACTTTTTTAATTACCATGGAAAAAAATTATGGTAAGAATTTCGTTGGATTATCAAAAGTACGCTGATGCACCTTTCTACACATTTTTTAAATATATTTTTAGTGTGGATGCTACAAAAAACAATCGGTTGGGCAAATTTGTCAATGACAGCCAGAAGTCCTACGCCAACAGCGTAATGAAAGTAAAGACGTTTGGTGGGAAACCTTTTCTTTGCTTATACGCATTGAAAACTATTGAGAAAGGTTCAGAGATCAGGTAACTATCTCTAACAAAGAAATGTAAACAATTAAATCCTGTCATCAATTATTACATTTTTTACAATTTCTATTTCTAGATATAGTTATGGCGAAACTTCTGGTCTGACTTGGCGAAAAATGGTAGGAGAAATAAAGTTAATTTAACTGTTAAATAAGGCTATCCTTTTCATAAAAACCGTGTTGTTGCTTTGGCCACCTAATACAACCACCACTTTATGTTGCGGAATAAATTTACAAAAATTAGCTAATTGAAAATATATAATTTGTCATTAAAATTAATATAAAGTCATTAAAATTTCAAAATATGTTAGTTTTTTTCAAAACACATAAGTGTAATTTCCAAAGTAAACAAAAAAGAGCCTGCCATAAATTTGACATCGCACATACCGGACGAACATGCCAGAATATGTGCTTCGGCCATCTAAGTCTGCAATGCAACAAAAACGTATTGTGCGCACACGAAAATTGCAGTGCGGCGCTTTGCTAACACATTTACCTAATATTTGATTCAGCCTCAGTCTTGAATACATTTTTATCACAAATATCAAGTGTAAAGGTACTACAGATACATTTGCGATCATTGTTAAGGACGATAGTTTTTCAGCATGATCAACAATAAAATGAAAAGTTACTTACTTTTTCTGTACATGTTATCTTGATGAAATTTATCTGATTGTTTCTTCAAATTGTATCGTTTATAGGCAAACTACAAAAGGCCATTTTCCTTGACAACTCTGGTAAGTAACTCTCATTTGCAATTTGCAGTATGAAGCAACCGCCTTTTTAAACACTTTGTTCTACTTCTTAATTAGGGTAAGATGGATGAATCAGTAGACGCCAACTTAGAGGTAATCAAGATTTATACCACTATTATTGTGGCAACTAATTCGTGTTATTTAAAAAACTTTCCATTTCCATTTTAGCTATCACCTGATCGAGAATTAGATTTAGGTTAATGTTTCGTTTGTATTTAATGGAAGGTCCGTTTATGTAAATGTTAGATTTCACTCTATATGTTTAGATAACTACAGGGTCAGCGGACGTTAATTTTTTCTATCTCTTTAATTTTTAAATATGCTACGCTAAAAGTATTGAACGATATTATTTTTAACTGCCATTTTGTATATTGCGTGTATATATGATTATACTCATTACTGCGTATCTAACTATTAACTTTTAGTTGGTTCTTACAAACTAAGATTTGGATAGTTACAGTACTATTTTAACCTAATTTAGTGATAATTTCTGATCTTTGGCGAAACTATAGCGCTGTCCCTGTAAATGTATTTATTCAATCTGTAATCAGTGTTGATTTAAAGATAATTATAGTTACGAAATAATTAGCTTGTAATGGTTGCAATGGTTGTTTTGATTATCCCAGTAATAATCCTTTGTAAACAATTATGCAAAACTGCACCATTACTTTTAGTTCATCTGTAGCCAATTATTGCTTAGTTCTTGTTACACGATAAATTAAAAGACACACAAAATGTAGCATATTTTGGTATTCTTGTCAGCGTAATTGCTGGGAAACCTTTTCTTTGCTTATACGCTCTTGTTGTTAGTAATTTAAAAAGTGGCGGCTGATCATCACAATGATGGAATTGATCTGGTAGATCTGTGACAGAAAAAAAACCTAGAGGGTTTTGAGAAAATTAAAATTCTTTCTCTTCCAAGAAAAGAATTTAGAAGGAAACAACGCAACAAGTGAATAGTTGGATAAAGCATCAACAAAGAGTAGACTTCGACACATATTTTTAAACCTATTTAAACCTGCAACAATGCTTTTTTTGCATTGATCGAGTCGGGTACTTTGATGGAGTTATCACTCTCCAAAGATAAGGCTGGGTGTAATTAAACCCCATTGCCGATTTAACTATTTGGAAAAGATAGTTTACCTCATCTATTATAAAAAGAATAGGTACGATTTGCGGATTGTTTAATACTGGTGGATTCATTTGAGATTTCTGGTCAAACACTGGTATGATGGCAATCGCAATGCAAATCAATTGCAGACAGCACAGTGCGCGATACGGATTTGTGAAGTACTGCACCACTTATTGCGACAAAGTAAAAAAACAATATATGTATATAAAATAAGAATAACAATAAAGTGAACTACACCTTCATAGTGTTTTTAGAACAAAAGGATATGTTTTTATCAAAGAAGTTACTGACCATAAAAATGTACCTTCCCCAAATAAACTAATTAATGTTTCGCCCAGAAATGCATGTTGTTATGTATTTTAAGAGTTAGCACAAAATCTGAAAAATAAACAGTTAACAACACTTTAAATATTGCATAGTTCTTCCAGCAAAAAAATGTAAAATGTAAAAAATATTCTTGCAAGGAATAAATTATTGCATGCAGTCCTTCCCCACCAAACTTTACACAAAATGTCAAAATGAACGGTTTGTGAGAAGTAGATCCGTATTAACAAAAACAGTTTTTTCAGCAACTTGAATACTGTCTTTAACCAAAAACTTTTTTTCACAAAATACAAATCTCATACAGTAGACTGCTACGAAATTTATATAAAATATTTACAGAAAGTAAAAGCATGGTGTAAAATCTAATTAGAGGGTCCAAGGAGTCTCTATTTATATATATGTATATATAGATAACGAGACAGTCAAGTAATCGAGACAAATTTAGGATATGACCGTAGGCTGTCTGGTGCGTTTATCATTATTTCGCACTTTTTAAATTGGTTATTCTACTTTGTCTAAGGGCCGGAATATTTCCCATATGAGAAATAAGGCCCTTAAGGCGGGCTTGCACGTACAGTTTTCTTGTTAAAGAAATCTTTCGAAACAAGTATTTCATAGTGTAAGGAGCATTTCGAAATATTTTAAAACATTTCTAAAGTTTTTACCACCTGCTTTCTTCTAAAAGTTTTTTCAAAGGATGCCGACATCCTGACTATATCACATGGCGTACTTTCATTCATCACTTTGAGTTTGACATTGTGTATCTTCTAAACAAACGAAGATACGTAATTTTACGAACAAAAAACACAAACTATAATTGAATTCGATGCAGCGCGTAGATTTCGCAACAGGCAGGCACCATATACGCCAACAGCAGAGGAACAAGGATGGTAAAAAACGTTTTATTTGAAGTAATATTTCCAGTGAGTAATAAAATAAAGGTGCAGTTTTTTCACTTTTGAATTTTTTTTGTATCGGGTTGACCATGGCACCTGAATTACACCATGACTCAAGTGATTACAAACATTTCGCAATAAAGATTGATATAGTGTAAAAAGCTTGAAATTTTTCTTTCGAAAGTTTTCTTTAACAAGAAAACTGTACGTGTAAGCCCGCATTTACTATATTGTTCTTTTAAGATAAGCGGTTTTTTTAAAGATAATGCTGAACTACACATTGAAGCATTCCCTCAAAATTTTAAAATAAAGCTTAAATATGGCAAATTTTCGTAAGATGCAGATAATAACGAAAACAAATTATTTCGGACTAAATTAAATAACGTACACGATTTATTTCAAGAAAATTTTTGGAAAATTTCCAGAGTGTGAGACTAACGGACTAACGATGAGCTAACCATAGTGCGCATAATATGTTAGCCAATTTCAAATTTTGAGCTACGGGTAGCTGATGTATTCGTTTCACGTTCACACTACGGTGCATCGTTAGCTCTTTTGTAGCCGAATATAATACGAGAAAGTCTTGCTATTATTACTACTTCGAAGAAGACGACGTAGCCTGGAAAGAAAGGAATTATCAATATTACGAAAAAGGAAACGACTTTAGGTCAGAAAGGCAGGAAAAATCTTTCACCCTTAACGCCAACTCTTCTCCTTCTTTTTCAAACGTCATTTTTTAATTTTGTAAGCCATTTAGTTTTAAAACAACCTTTTACAACAAAACATAAATCACTTTGAGCACGATTTATGTCGGCTTCCCTTGAAGAATGCTGAAAGTGAGCTTATCTCCCTGTTAGCCATAAAATATCAAAAAATCGGCTAACGATGAGCTAGCGATGAGTTCAGCAGTGAGCTAAGCAGGTATTTTTACGTTGACACTATGGGCTAAGGTCTTAGCGCGTCATGCGCATTATGGTTAGCTCATCGTTAGCCCATAGTGAGAACCAAGGTTAAACGATTTGTTAAGCGGGTCATTGTTCCTCTTTGGTTTCCTTTTTTTTAAATAATTAGATTAATATAAATAAATTAGAATTAATGGACATTTTCAATTCTCCGACAAGTACTACAACATAATTTACCGTACACAAGGTTACAAAGATTTATTTTCTTTGTTTTTGAAAGGAGCAAAAAATTAACTTTTCTTTTAAGATGTTGCCTTAGGTAAAAAAAAAGAAAAAAAGATTAATGAGACATATCAAAAAACGAATATCAATAAAGGTCTGAAATATCCCACCTGTTATTATTACAAGTTTGTTAGACATAATAATGTCTGAATTATCCCACCGTCTGAATTATCCCACCATGTCTGAATTATCCCACCATTTGTCTGAATAATCCCACCATGTCTGAATATTCCCACCATTGTCTGAATAACCCCACCATAATAATGATAATAATAATAATAATAATAATAATAATAATAATAATAATAATAATAATAATAACTTATTATAAGTTATTGTTTACTGTAGTTTCTCCATCAAGTTGAAAATAAAAAAAGAAAACCGTGATATAAGCATAAAATAAAAATATTCACTATCCGCTACTGAAACTAAAAAAAGTAAAGTAGCTGCGTATAATATGTATTGTATAACTAATTAACTAAAACTATTCTAAACAAAAACTCAAACTTGATGGGTATGACTAACCATGAAATAGTGACACATGGAAAACAAAAAAACAAACAAACAAGTATAACATAAATTAGGTAAAGTGTTAAGGCATATCTATTTACGTTGAACAATAATACGTGGTTACCTGTATTTCCAAGTTGCTGATATTGTGACACTGGAATATAACTTGTGAAATGTTTCGTTCATCATTGGGCTTAACATTGCATACCTGGGTTAAAATCGCACTCTATGAAAACTGTCGAAGAATTTCTCGAAGAATCTTTCACGAACTTAAACCTCAATCCAGGTGAAGAAGATGAAGATTATATTTTGCATGAAACTTACTATAACAAGGCACCTGGAGCAACTGCACCTGGCTTCCTGAAAATTTGATTTCAAGTTTAAATAAATCAAATTTAGGTATTGGAATTTTGGTTAAGGCTGTTAGAGAAAAACGTTTTTCTTACTAAGAGTGCATTACGCAGTGCTATATGATTTTGATCGTCTGTCAAAAAATCAAGTCAGTGTATTTCTGACTTATTTTCTCTATTTAGTGTTGTGGGAATGTACCAACATTGAAACAATTTTCAACAGCCGTTACAATCCTTGAAGCAAATCAGCTTAGAGTTTACAGATGCTGGGTTTTTTCCAGCATAATGGCATCTATAACAAAATCAAATTCTACGCAAGGTGGCAATATTTTTTTTATCAATTTTGTTCTAAAAGTCTTAACCCGAAATATCTGATATTATGATAAAAATGTTCTTATAACAAATATGTGTAAAGTTTCAGAAATGTGTAGCTACTTAGTTTATAAATAACATGTTTTAGTCCAATGAGTATCCAGATCAGTTGAAACGTCCTAACCATCATCTCAGTTATTCTCAAAGAAATCTTTTTTTTTGTGTACTGCTCAGCAACATGTTTAATCTGAATTTGCTGCTTCTGGTTTCTGCGTATATCTATTTGACGTCCATTGCTGTACATCTTTAAGCTAATTTAGAAACTAGGGCTCTTGTAGTCGAAAAACGGCGCTATAATTGCACCTATAATCATGGCAGCAGTAATTGTCGCCAAACTTAACCATCCGTGACTATATACTTACCTTGCCACTAAGACACTTATACAGAACACCGCCAACACATCCCACAAACTTATCGAAAACAAACAACCAAGCTAATCTCAACAATATTATAACCATTGAATACAATTAAAGCGATAAAAATATCATAACGAACAGCAGCAGCAACAGTTTGTTTGTTTGCCTGTTTATTTGTTTGTTTTCTACTGTATATAAACAGATTGTTTGCGGTACAAGCGAAGCGCTAGTTTAAAATCAACATTAAAACTCTACTTTATTCTTAATTTAGTAAGTATCACTAATTCTCTCCTTAGAACTTTAAGTCACAGTTTGATTTTTATTACCAGAACGCTTTACAGTTATACGCATAAATACGTTGTATTTTTGACTCCACGATCTCTAGTCAGTGCACACAACGTAAATGTATATTTCATTGCATGCCGCAACCAACGTTAGCGTCCCCTTCTCCGGTCTAGTCTCTCACCAAAAACATGTTAGACCGGAAATATCATCCAGCAAAGGGATTAAACTGTCCAGACTTTCTATACACTTATGTACAGCACAAATTCGCAATTGAATTTATCAATACTGACCCTCACAGTCAATAACTGATGCAACACGACATAAAATGCACGTCCTTTCAACGATATCCAACAATTTCAGTCTATATATTTATCATAGCAAATATAACCATGTACCGTTCCACTTATTGCTAACACGCCACCGACTGTGCATAATAAAAATTAACGGAAGGAAATCAACCGTTTCGATCTAAACATTTACTATCAGAGAAAAAAGGAAAAAGAGAGATAAGAAAATGTTCGTTCTGGCGCAGCGCACGCACATTATAGTTTATATAGAAATTCCCTAAGTCATCTGTCAGTCACCAACACAAAATAATATGAAATAATATTAAATGACAATAACCAACACATAATAATATTAAATGCTATAAACAATAATATATGACTTAATCAACGCATACGCAATAGCCTTTACTCATATTATATAGAATATGAGTAAAAATTATCATGACCGCAGAAAAATTGTTGATTGATCTTAGTGTATAATAATAAGATGTCCATTAATGATCATCTCATAACACCTGATCGAATAGTTCGTGCTAATTCATGGACATTAATGTTCGTACCCGATCATTTCAAGATACAGGAAATGTGTACTACCGTAGTTCGTGAATATCCCTGGACATTAATGTTAGTACCTGATCATTTCAAGACACAGGAAATGTGTGACCGAGCAGTTCGCGATTATCCTAAGATCATCGAATATGTTCCGGATCGTTTTAGAGCCATGGTTACCGGAATCCTTTAAAAATAAATGACTGAGTATTGCGACGAATGCGGGATTGAACTCGATCAATATGATACATGCAAGTGTGGACGAAGGCTAATTATATGTGGAAAAATGCTGTGTTGGCAGCACTATAAAATGTATATCACCTACAACGGCGGGTGGTGTAATTGTGAAAAATCCTTGGTTGGACCCTGGTTATTATAATAAAGGATGTTCAAATTTTATAATGAGTCCGTAGAGAAAAGCGATTTTCACAGGGAAGCAAGAGCACTTGATATTAACGAGGTTCAAATGAGAATATCGTAGTCAGCGATCCCATTAAAGCGAACAAAGGTAAAGATGCTAGATATGTTATAGGCTATAAAAAATGGTAGCAAGATATCGTCACTATTGATCATAACGCCAAAGGGGCTGTATTCAAACTGTGCATCCAGATACGATGATGGATCCTCCCTTACCATGTCATTTAATTATGGTGATCATCCTGAATGGCTGGAAAAATATAAGTGTATCCTAGCCAGGATACAGCAATCGTATGGTAGTGAGTTCGTCACCTCATCAGTGAAGAACGGTAGATACCTGAACGCAAAAATTAAAGAATGGGATGGCAAAATAAACACGTATTTCTACAATCTTCAATTACCTATGCGACAGCCATGTGAATGTATCTGTATACTAAAAATATCCAGCATTTATCGACAGGGGTCTTGCTTGAGGAGTGTAAATATAAGTCCGTTGAACAATCCAGGACACGACATCTTATTGATTCAGATAACCACGAGGAACCATTCATTGTGGTATAGTAAAAACTCGGTAGATTTTTGTATATTAATGTTGTATACAAAATAAACTATGAATGATTTGAAAAGAGAAGCGAGAGAATGAGGGATAAGTGGGTATTCAAGTGGGTATAAGGTCAATAACGGAGTTTAGTTTGGTCTCCACCAGCAACCTTATACCCTCGTGCTTCTTGCTTTTGACATCTAACCTCTTACCAACATTTTTCAGACCCTACGGCTATGGTGATGCCTCCCATGGCCACGGCCAATGGTATACCAATTCCGGATAGCATGCTACCAATGCCAATACACGAAGTAATGACACTTACGGCCAGCAGACAATGATCGGTGTATCTAACCCACGTACTGTGAATTTTGAACTTTTTAGCGAGTTTGTCCCGCTCTTTAATCTCATTGTTTATTGTATAACCAGGTGCATGTTTATACCCATGAATAAAACGTTCTGATCGTGGTGATGTTCATCTGTCAGCATAAATTCGAGACGATCCGTAGCACATGTTAACAGATCTCCTCAAGCACCTACCTCCTTGGTAGGTAGGATGGCTAGTATCTTGGATTTTCTACCATCGAGCAAGCAATTATCCTCATCGAGTTGGTGGCAAGTGAGTCTCAAGCGCTGATAGACATCCGTCGTGTAAAAGCTGTTATGGTCACCCTCGGTAAACATTGCTTCGGTATGAAGATTATAACCCATAAGGTCCAGTAGTGATTTATCGACTATCGCAATGTACCCCTTGCTAACCCTAACCCTGCACGCTCCATTCCTGAGTACAAAGAGCTTGATCCTGTTCCCTGCTTGATTGTTGACTATGGCAGCGAGATTCTCAATCCTATATAGACCCTTCTCGATCGTTATGAGGGCTTCAAAAGCTCCAACATTAAAGTTCCCATCATCGGTTGATCCGCGCACCGCTTTATGAATCTTGATATCATTCTTTTTTTCAAAAAGATTCAGCCACATACCTCAAATGCTAACAGACTTCAATGCAATCCTCGTGTACTGTCCTAGGTAGTCCTCAAATATTGTAGGCTTTTCGATATCAGTGATATACAGTTGCTTCATGTTTCTTTAAGAAAAGATGAACATATCCTCGTACAACCCGAAGGCAAAATACAAGTCCAACAGAGGCGAGTGGCCTCTAGGTGTAACTAACTTGGAGCATCAGGACCTCTACGTGTCTACGGCTCAGCACATTTCCGTGGCCTTGCCACAGTTCACCAAGTACACCATCAAATTTCCCACTTATCTGTTGAACGATACCGTGAGTGTAAATTGGGAGGGGCAAGCCTTGGACTATTGGAACATCCAGGTGAATTTCGCTTGTCATTGCGCGACAACGGCGTTGGGGATCTCTGCCAAGCACATGAGTGGCTGCGTACCCCTTGTTAACTCGATATTTAAATTCCACGAGTACTACCACATGAGACGTATCCTAGCGAGAATAAAGGTACCTATGCCATACGAAGGAGGCTTTTCACAATACGATAACCCCTACTCCACCTCGGGGTATGCTCGAGTATGTCGTGAGTATGGTGCGGATCCCAACGCTTTGTACAAGTTCAAAGCCCTAGTGTCAGCTTCACAAATTGTAGATGGTGGCTGCAAGTTGATGGGGATTGGGCCAAGTTCATTATGCCCACTAACCAGGGTCTGACATGGGAAGGCCTGATGAAGCTTAGCAAGAACATTCGCGTTTACGTGATCTTGCTACTAGGATCCCAAGCGAGTGCCAAGGCCTCAATCCTAGGCTCTAAAGCCGATAACTTCACCGCTAGACAGATCCTCCTGCAGAAATTCAAGGCCAGAGTCCAACGTGAGGAAAACGTAGGCCAAGAAATTACCGAGTTTCAAAAGGTGCTCCAGTATGCACGGACTCCAGTCAATTTTGCCGTAATGTTCATCGTGCGCATGCTTCCCTCCAACATGGATCTCCGCATTGGAAAGATTGTGGGGTATAACAACAACGTTTTAATCGCGCCATCTAAAATAGGTGTAGGCGTGGAGCTAGATCTAAATACCATGGGCCATGCTGTAAAGCATGAGGCAACCTTCACCACACCTCTTAGGCAACATATCAAGTAACATCCTGATACCAATGAAGCCTAAAGGCAGCATGAGGATACAAAAGCCACGCTGGTTACGGCGAGAATAGGGCTAATCCTCGCATATATTTGGATGAAATAGGTCTAATGTGTTTATCAACTAGACTCTTCATCTATTCTTCCCACTCGTTCTGTTCCCCACGTATGCAACGACGATGCTCCCGCGATGGCCTTGTATAGATGTATCGCTACAAATTCCACAACCTTGGCGGCTACCCTGAAAAAGAATTTACTTACCTGCCAAATATGTAAGGAACCGTCCTAATCTCTCCAGCTGCTTTTGAACAAACCCCTTGATCATCGGCACTTCCTACGGCGCTTGTGCTTCCTCCAGTGACAGCGAGCACGATGGTGAAAACCAGTAGACCAACAGCGGAGACGATGTTCGCAATGATCAAGCCTTGTTCCTTGAACAAAATGGTCAATTTCTCTTGTAAGGATGTGTTATATCCAGCTATTTTCATGAGGGTCTCCTTAATTGCCTTCAGCTGATTGTGGATATCCTTAGACCAAATTATTTGTTGCTCCTCGGATACACCTGGTGTAGCCTTGTTTGTCTCTAACCTCTGAAGCTCGCGGTTGAACCCCTTTCTCTCACTTTCGTCTAAGGCTTCGTTAAAGGAAGTATCCTCCATGAGGTTCTTTATTTCATCAACTACATTCTTAAGTAGCGGCAGCATCTCGATAGTGTCATCATTGCCATGATCTGCTCCACATCGTTCAAGAGCTTCCCAGCCGTTGGCGCGATAGGTGTAATATAGCCTTCGAACCCCATACGCCCCAAGCGATTCTTAGGGCGTAGCATCCTCAGCAGTGTCGACCCAATAATTCTACATTCGCCATTATCTTCCCTTGTGAGTCTTATATCATCGAAAAAAAGCTGGTTATTGTTCGGCCTAAAATTGTCGTAAGGTATCGCATCTAGTTTCGGTTCCTCATTCATCCCAACCGCAAGATGTTTGTAAAAGCTAACAATCTTCGACCTTTCCCCTTGACTAAGCGTAGTGTCGTCTCCTTCCTACTCCAGCAGCCTTTTCAACCATTCCGGTTGACTTAGCGTGGTGTCTGTTTCAGTCGCTTCTATCCCACTCGCCTGGGCCTCAGTGCTTCGTACGAGAATATCCTCGGGTCTAAGGATCTTCCTCTCGCTTCTAATCTCCTCATCTTTATATCCCGCAATATCAGCCATTTATTCAATCCACAATTGCCATAGGGAATTAAAGACAATGCTCGGGATGAAAGGGAAAAAACAAAGGGTCAAGATCAGCCATATACCGAGCACAATCAACCAGAACGAAGAATTGTACGTGGACGTACCAAACATTGGACAGAATGATGTAATTTCCCCAGGGTCTCTCAAACTCTTCTTTGACCTGGAGCTTACGGGTACCAACACCAAGCGTACGATCGTATCAAATATCGGCAAATCCCTGGTTTAAACCCTTTGCATCAGCTTGAACGGTCACGAAGTGCAAAACATCGCCGTCTACAACACCCTGGCGGTGTATTGAGATCTGTGGCTACCGAAATTTCAACGAGACAATCTAATTCTTGAAGGTATCAACGAAAACGACGGAATTATCCGTGCTCTACAGGTGAAGGCCATTGACCATGTAGGAAATAATGAGGAAAAGGCCATCGCTACGGCCTACGGTAATACTTTTGCCATCCCTATCGGCAAAATGTTTGAGTTGACGAGCGATCTCCCATTCTACCAGGCTGGAATCCTAATTGACTCCAGTTCATCCTGCATTTCGCGTCTTACGGTGATGTCATAAAGGATGCAGGAACGGCAGCCGTTGGGAGCACGGAAGCCAAGCCAGTCGATGTTGGTTATAAAATTACCAATATCGCGCTCGAGATTGATAAGGTGACAAACGAAAACCTCGAGAGTGCTATGATGTCATGCTACATCCGTCTCGCCCTGCCCTATGAGCGTGTAGTCCGCAGCAAGGTCATAATGATGAAGAAAGCGGACAAAAGTTACAATTTACAATTAAATACATCTGCCAAGAGCTTGAAGGGTGTCCTCCTATTATTTCAGGATCCTACCGTGGTCAAGGCATATGCTGGTAACAATGAGAAGTTTTATAACCCCAAGATCGAGAAAATCTCGTTCACTATCGAGGGTGAGCCTAATCATCTCTTCAGCCACGCGATGTTACCGAAAGACCACCTAGAGCAAGTCGCTGAACTCCTTGGTCAGCATGACTCGATAATGACCATAGGCCAATTTTTTACGGAAAGGTATGGGCTGTTCGTCGACTTCAGAGCAAGTCCGGACCATACCCTACACGGGAGCGGGCGAGTCATGCAAAGGTTGTCTGATGGCATCACTTTGCATATGACCAAGAAAGCGGATGGAAGTGGGGACATCAAATGTTATGTGTACTTGTTGCAAGACGCTCAGTTGAACATTCTGGATTGGAGATTTCACGTGTCGAATATTAAAACCAAATATTCATTATCATAACGTTATTCTTTGGTAATACCATAGAATAAAACAATGGCAAGCATTATGGTACTCGCGGGCGGGGCGATAATTAACGCCCTAGCATTCTCAGGAAGTAACTATCTCTTCAGCATAATTGGAGGACATAGCGAACAAGAGCGACGAAGGCACGATCTAGCCCTAGAGAAATTACAAGCAGCACAGGCTGCCTGGGTAAATCAAAGACAAGCTCGCATAGATTGGTAAAATAAGAGAAGGGAGGAACAACGGAAGGCAGGGCAATCTCTCAAAGATTTGGACGAAGGAATGCGACAATATTTTGTAGCCACCGTTGAAAGGGCTCCGAAATTATCCGATTTTTATACACCTTCGAAGCAACAACAGGACGGTGAACTCGCTTTTATCGTGGGATCGTTGGCCGTTTTGGGGTTTGTAGCATACAAATGGATGCAATCGTTTTTTGATATGTAATAAATGTCGAAGCATATCGTTACTTCAGAAGAAGCGGAAAAGCTAAGCAGCATCTATTACCAACCAGAAAATCTATGGACTGGACGGAAAGAGATCAAATTGCTCGTTGAGAGCACTGGTCTTTCCAAAATGAGAGTTATACACTGGCTATCTAGACAACTACTATGGCTCAGACATATTCGAGGTCCGAAAAAGATCAATTACCCACATTTCATAGTTACAAAGCCTAATCATATACACCAATTTGACTTACTCTATATGCCACATAATAAAGTATATGGCAACACCTATAAATATATACTCACAGGTATTGATGTTGCGTCGAGGTATAAAGTGGCTCGGCCTCTGAGAACCAAAAAGGCTAGTGACGTAGCCGACATGCTGAAGGACATATACAAAGCCGGACCTTTCCGTTATCCTCAACAATTTCAGTGTAACAACGGCTCAGAATTCAAGTCTGATGTGACAAAGTTGTTAGAGGCTAAGAGTGTCGATATAAAGCGAACAACTACCAAATACCATCATACTTTCACGGCATTTGTCGAAAGCTACAACAAGGTACTCGCGGGAAGATTGTTGAAGCCTCAAGATGCGCAAGAGCTGGTCACTGACGAAACTAGCAGTATATGGGTCAAACACCTATACAATATTGTAAAAGCCATAAACAATATTAAGACGGCTATGATCGGAATGAAACCTTCATCTGCCATCAAATTCGAGGAATATCCTCTACCCGACGATGGATTATACTTGTATCTTCCACAACCCGGCGAGGAACATGGAGATGCTAAAAAACGCGCGACTGATGCTTGGTGGAGCGTACAGAATCGACCATTTAGTGAAAGGTACGAAGTTGTTATACTATTTGGCAGATAGACCTGATCGAAGTTTTGTGGTGGAAGAATTAATGTTGATTCCCGAAGGTGTCGAAATACCTCCAGAGCATGTGAAAGAATGGTGAAAATTTGTCGATTTTTGTGTGTTCATAACACACAAAACATATACACATTATGCCATATCGATATCGTACAACCTTTCGAATAGCTCACGTGTGGCGTCATCGGGTAAGCTGAAATGATTTCGCCATGAATTCTCTATCCCAAAATTATCATCCCTGAACCTGTTCCATGTACGGCGTTGGGATCATCACATATTGGATTTCTTTCTACTAATCTGGATACATATCCTGTAGGGTGATCCTGCTGATCGTTTAGAGATCGACGTTGACAACGAATAATGTAATGAGGGTGTTGGCCCTTTTTTCCACATTGATTAGGATGGTTCTTATCAATAACACATATCACATTATCATACGGATAACCATTAGGTACGTATCTCTGCCCTAGTACCCTAATCTCCTGATCTTTTTCTTGGAGGTCATCGTTGAGTATTGCCAGAGCTTGACGATATTCTTCGATTTCATTTTGTAATTTTCTGATACCTTTCGCCGCAAGATATTTCATAATCTCAAGAGCCCTTGGTTTTCTAGATCTATGTACGATCTCTAATGCAGCATCCAGGGTTCCGAAAGCATCGCACTGCTTACTTCCTTGGACCATGCGGCTGCCGCATGGTCTATGATCTCATTACGAGGCGTGGTTTTTACATCCCTGTATGTTGCTCTTATATGAGCAGTACCCAAAAACCTTCCCAAATCAGCACGCTTAAACATGGGCTGACCCTTATTGTTTAATAATATCTCAATGGTAGGCAATGTGTTAAATAATGTAATTGAGGACATATTTTTTTAATTTACATTATCCCAAACAGGGTGGTCATTAGGACAGACATGAATCCGAAAACATACTTGGTATTCCTTTCTCTCTCCAGAACATCATGAAGCTCCTCCTGAAGGGCTTCCAGACTCCTCTCCAAATGGGGTACTTTATCCATTTCTACATGACAAGCTTTTCTAATATTCTGATGTATGACATTTATTCTAATTTACTCCAAGCCCTGGGGTGCTCAAGCCTTCTCCAAAGACATGCGTGCTTAGATTTTTTCAACTGGCTTTTGATGGACTCCCAGTTGTCGATCAGGTTGGTCTCTTGATCCACCAAAACAAGATCACTTTTCTCATGCGGGTACCACATGAACAACTGTTTCTTTTGCCGGCGGAAATTTTTAGGCAAAGCTGTGTAGGATTGTGTGAGAAGCCAAAGGCTATGTTTTCTGTGCCGCCCGCTTATGGCGAGCTAAAGTAAGGGTTGTCTGCGTTTATCCAGGCTCTCGTCAGCGATCATGTCATCGATGATAAATAATGTTTCTTCGCCTGACGGGAGGTTTGAAAATCGCTCGAGGTATTCAAAAAGCTGGTCCTTCGGATCGATGATAAACACATAAGGATCCTTCCAAAGCAAGGATCTCTCCAAGTAAGTCCTATTCCATCGGATTGTTAAACATAAGATCACGATAATATGGAAGTGTCCTCGATACGCGTTCTCCAAAAGATCGAGAACACGCTGCGTCTTGCCACAAGAAGTGGGTCCTGTAAAGATAGCTGTATGAGGTTCCTTGACAATATCTAGCATTTTTTTCTTCGTATATATACCCGTTGTATATATATGAAATTTGCATGTACTTATTCAGAGATATTTTCATTTGAATATATGCTTACTTAGGCTTGGGGACTATACTCGCGGGCAACCACCCCTTGCTTACAGCCATCTCACGACTTCCTCGACCCGCTGTAAAGTAGACCACCATCTTCATCACATCATTAGTATCCAACTTTGTGCTGGGACTCGAGATTCCTAAAAATCGCTTACCAAGCATCGCGTAAGCGAAAGTAAATCCAAGGTCCACAACACTTTCGTACACCATATCGATTATCTCCTTCTGCTTAGGATTTAAATTTGTAGACATTTATTATAAGCTTATCGCATGTGGAATATGTCAATATCTGCCTTAGGCTCCTGCCTAACGCTTGGTTGCTGAACCGCTGGTGCAGGCTGGGTACTCGCGGATTTTCTACGAGTAAAATATATTACAATACATGCGATTATTGCAATAAGGCTGCCACCAATGTATAAACTACTACCTGACTGTATAGAAGTGTCCCCAGAAGAGTTTTTGGGTGGAGTAACAACAACACCCTGTTGTTGTTTTATATCTTCCTTCCTCTTCTTCATCAGTGCTGCTAGTCTATGACCCTGTGCGACTCTCCCGGGGTGCTTTAATGGTTTTGTAATGACCCTTTCTTCTTGCAGTTGTTCAGTGCTCATTTCTTATAAATCCTGCGGATTATAAAATCACTTCCCTTCTACAGAAAGATGGAGGGATAGACCCTGTTCCTCAAGGATCTCCATAGTCTCTTTCATCCCGTGAGTATGGACTCGGGAGTATTTAAATTTCTCTTAAAGTATCTCAGGAACTCCCTAAATGTTATGGGTTCTTTCTTGGGTGGAGCTATTCCGAGCTTCCTTTGTTGGCGATTCCATTCGGCTAGTCTCTTACCTGCAGCAACCCTTCCAGGGTGTTTTTTTTACTTCAACAATGGTTTGTTGTTGGTTGATAATAATACTACAAGCGCTACTCATCTTTTTGTTGCTATCCATTAACCTTCTCATAAACATCTTGGACATTGAGACCCGCCGAAACGCATACAAATCTGATATAGGACAATAGCTGACTGTTGTTCCAACCATGATCCACGTACTGACATAGTTTAATCTCGCATTTACCATCATCGTCACCATTAAAGCGGATCGCTATTTTATAATCAGAAGAATCAAATGACATAATCTCCGGATTATAATTTTGAACCTTGGTGCGTGATACGATTTGACCCAGCTTGGGAATAACATGTTTCAATGTAAATACCACGCTTGATATACACTCACCATCGCTAGGGTCAATAATAACATCTCCCATATCTACATCTGAAATGCTCAACCCAATACGCAGCATAGGGCAAGATGTGTCTATATACATTTGCCGTAGCCGTGTATAAACATACCCTATTATATCTCCAAGGCACGAAGGTGGAATTCGTCAAACATTCTTTTTCTTCTCCTCTACCTCCTTTTCATCAATGGACTTTGAGATCTTCGTGTGATTGATGGTATGGGCAGCTACCAACAGAGGTGTGAGGAATCGACCAAAGGCTGTGTACAGGACTATACCCAGGTCAGCCATGGATTCTTTTATAATAGGGTCCCCCTCTAGATCCTGGCGTAGGGCCTCGGGATCATCTAAAGATACAAGGTTGCCGATGGCTTTAGTATACATACTTATTGCATGGGTACTGAGAGCTCTGGCAGTCTTGGGCTCCTTTCTCATGGAGGTCGCGTTCAATGATTTCAGCGTATATTTTCTCGATAGCCTCTGGTGATGCTTTGTCCAAAAATGCTTTGGTACAGTTTTTTCCTAAGAGGTGTGGCTTGGTTTTGCGGATGTCCTTCAGTGCCTGGCGTTTGTCTATAGATTTTTGTTCAACAGCCTCTAATGGTGTATCGACAACATCATCGATTATTTCAGATAACGAAGACATCCTATTTATTATACGTTTGTATCGATAGAGGAAAGCAAGTATCAATATATACGGAAGAATATTCGCAATCAATAGCAAAAACTCCATTTTTTTATTTTTTTCAACCGGTAATGACCAGAGGTCATTACCGGTTGAAAAAATAATGTGGTTATCTGATCCGACTGAACGATCCTTTTGTCATCAGCTCTATTAAGGGCAATTTTTGTGACTTCTTGCATGTATATGTTATGCCCTTTGTTTTGTATACAACGCCAAGTTTTGTTAATATCGATGCCTTCCTTCAGACATTGCTTATAGTCCTCGAAAGTGATACATTTCTTAGTCACAGCTCTCTTGACACCTTTGGCCTTTCTATCGCCGTCTTCTTTCGTGAGGCTCCTGTAGGTATAGGCCTTCGGTCTCAATGTGATGAATTCCGTTATAGGCTTGCCCCCAAGTTCATCCTTCATCAAGCCCACGACTTTCTTGTTCTTCCCTATTGGCAGAGGTCTTTTTTCATCCTTCGTATAGGCACTAATATCGAAGCGTGCTTCAACATCGTTAGCTATGTACTTGCAAAAGTCATGGGTTCGAATGTGGTATACGAACGGGTCCGTGTCCATGTAACACAGTTGGCTGAAGAGTTGATTAGCCTCACCCTCGATAGTAACAAAAATATTCTCGATCTTGGGGTTATAAAACTTTTCATTGTTACCAGAATATGCCTTGACCACGGTAGGATCCTGAAATAATAGGAGGACACCCTTCAAGCTCTTGGCAGGGGTATTTAATTGTAAATTGTAGCTTGTGTCAGCTTTCTTTATCGTATGACCTTGCTGCGGACTACACGCTCATAGAGCAGGGCGAGGCGGCTGTAGCGTGACATCATAGCACTCGCGAGGTTTTCGGTTGTCACCTTATTAATCTCGAGCGCGATATTGGTAATTTTATAACCAACATCGGCTGGCTTGGCTTCCGTGCTCCCAACGGCTGCGGTTCCTGCATCCTTTATGACATCACCGTAAGACGCGAAATGCAGGATGAACTGGAGTCGATCATGGATTCCAGCCTGGTAGAATGGGGGATCCCTCGTCAACTCAAACATTTTGCCGATAGGGATGGCAAAAGTATTACCGTAGGCCGTAGCGATGGCCTTTTTCTCATTATTTCCTACATGGTCACTGGCCTTCACCTGTAGAGCACGGATAATTCCGTCGTTTTCGTTGATACCTTCAAGAATAAGATTGTTGTCTCGTTGAAATTTCGGTAGCCACAGATCTCAATACACTGCCAGGGTGTTGTAGTCGGCGATGTTTTGCACTTCGTGACCCTTCAAGCTGATGCGAAGGGTTTGAACCAGGGATTTGCCGATACTTGCTACGATCGTACGATTGGTACCCGTAAGCTCCAGGTCAAAGAAGAGTTTGAGAGACCCTGGGAAAATTACATCATTCTGTCCCATTTTTGGTACGTCCACGTACAATTCTTCGTTTTGGTTGATTGTGCTCAGTATATGGCTGATCTTCACCCTTTGTTTTTTCCCTTTCATCCCGAGCATTGTCTTTAATTCCTTATGGCAATTGTGGATTGAATAAATGGCTGATAATGCGGGATATGAAGATGACTTTACGCCAGAGGAAAATATTCAAGACGAAGCCGAGGAGTTTAGTAGCGAGAGGAAGATCCTTAGACCCGAGGATATTCCCGTACCAAGCACTGAGGCCCAGGCGAGTGGAATAGAAGCAACTGAGACAGACACCACGCTAAGTCAACCGGAATGGTTGAAAAGGCTGCTGGAGTAGGAAGGAGACGACACTACGCTTAGTCAAGGGGAAAGACTGAAAAGGTCGAAGGTTGTTAGCTTTTACAAACATCTTGCGGTTGGGATGAATGAGGAACCAAAACTAGATGCGATACCTTACGACAATTTTAGGCCGAACAATAACCAGCTTTTTTTCGATGACATAATCCTCACAAGGAAAGATAATGGCGAATGTAGAATTATTGGATCGACACTGCTGAGGATGCTACGCCCTAAGAATCTTTCGGGGCGTATGGGGTTCGAAGGCTATATTACGCCTATCGCGCCAACGGCCGGGAGGCTCATGATCGATGTGGAGCAGATCATGGCAATGATGACACTATCGAGATGCTGCCGCTACTTAAGAATGTAGTTGATGAAATTAAGAACCTCATTTAGGATACTTCCTTTAACGAAGCCTTAGACGAACGTGACAGAAAGGGGTTCAACCGCGAGCTTCAGAGGTTAGAGACAAAGAAAGCTACACCAGGTGTATCCGAGGAGCAACAAAAAAGTTGGGCTAAGGATATCCACAATCAGCTGAAGGCAATTAAGGAGACCCTCATGAAAATAGCTGGAAATGACACATCCTTACGAGAGAAATTGACCATTTTGTTCAAGGAACAAGGCTTGATCATCGCGAGCATCGTCTCCGCTGTTGGTCTACTGGTTTTCACCATCGTGCTCGCTGTCACTGGAGGAAGCACAAGCGCCGTAAAAAGTGCTGATGATCAAGGGATTTGTTTAAATGCAGCTGGAGAGATTAGGACGGTTCCTTACATATTTGGCAGGTAAGTAAATTCTTTTTCAGGGTAGCCGCCAAGGTTGTGGAATTTGTAGCGAGACATCTATACAAGGCCATCGCGGGAGCTGTGGGTATCGTCGTTGCATACGTGGGGAACAGAAGGAGTGGGAAGAATAGATGAAGAGTCTAGGTGATAAACACATTAGACCTATTTCATTCAAATATATGCGAGAATTAGCCCTATTCCCGCCGTCACCAGCGTGGCTTTTGTATCTTCATGCTGCCTTTAGGCTTCATTGGTATCAGAATGTTACTTGATATGTTGCCTAAGAGGTGTGGTGAAGGTTGCCTCATGCTTGACAGTATGGCCCATGGTAATCAGATCTAGCTCCACGCCTACACCTATGTTAGATGGCGCGATTAAAAGGTTGTTGTTATACCCCACAATCTTTCCAATGCGGAGATCCATGTTGGAGGGAAGCATGCACACGCTGGACATTACGGCAAAATTCCGTGCATACTGGAGCACCTTTTGAAACTCGGTAATGTCTTGACCTACGTTTTCCTCACGTTGAACCATCGCCTTGAATTTCTGCAGGAGGATATGTCTTGCGGTGAAGTTATCGGCTTTAGAGCCTAGGATTGAGGCCTTGGCACTCGTTTGGGATCCTAGTAGCAAGATCACGTAAACGCGAATGCTCTCGCTAAGCTACATCAGGCCCTCCGATGTCAGACCCTGGTTAGTGGGCATAATGAACTTGGCCCAATCCCCATCAACTTGCGACCACCATCTACAATTTGTTAGCGCTGACACTAGGGCTTTGAACTTGTACAAAGCGTTGGGATCCGCACCATACTCACGACATACTCGAGCATACCCCAAGGTGGAAAAGGGGTTATCGTATTGTGAAAAGCCTCCTTCGTATGGCATAGGTACCTTTATTCTCGCTAGGATACGTCTCATGTGGTAGTACTCGTGGAATTTAAATATCGAGTTAACGAGGGGTACGCAGCCACTCATGTGCTTGGCAGAGATCCCCAACGCCATTGTCGCGCAATGACAAGCAAAATTCACCTGGATGTTCCAATAGTCCAAGGCTTGCCCCTCCCAATTTACACTCACGGGATCGTTCAACAGATTAGTGGGAACATTGATGGGGTACTTGGTGAACTGTGGGAAGGCCACGGAAATGTGCTGAGTCGTAGACACGTAGAGGTCCTGATGCTCCAAGTTAGTTACACCTAGAGGCCACTGGCCTCTGTTGAACTTGTATTTTGCCTTCGGGTTGTACGAATATATATTCATATTTTCTTAAAGAAACATGAAGCAACTGTATATCACTGATATCGAAAAGCCTACAATATTTGAGGACTACCTAGGACAGTACACGAGGATCGCATTGAAGTCTGTTAGCATTTGAGGTATGTGGCTGAATCTTTTTGAAAAAAAGAATGATATCAAGATTCATAAAGCGGTGCGCGGATCAACCGATGATGGGAACTTTAATGTTGGAGCTTTTGAAGCCCTCATAACGATCGAGAAGGGTCTATATAGGATTGAGGATCTCGCTGCCATAGTCAACAATCAAGCAGGGAACAGGATCAAGCTCTTTGTACTCAGGAATGGAGCGTGCAGGGTTAGGGTTAGCAAGGGGTACATTGCGATAGTCGATAAATCACTACTGGACCTTATGGGTTATAATCTTCATACCGAAGCAATGTTTACCGAGGGTGACCATAACAGCTTTTACACGACGGATGTCTATCAGCGCTTGAGACTCACTTGCCACCAACTCGATGAGGATAATTGCTTGCTCGATGGTAGAAAATCCAAGATACTAGCCATCCTACCTACCAAGGAGGTAGGTGCTTGGGGAGATATGTTAACATGGATTTTTGATAACCCTGTATACCTTTCTTTAAAGGGATCGACGGATCGTCTCGAATTTATGCTGACAGATGAACATCACCACGATAAGAACGTTTTACTTATGGGTATAAACTTGCACCTGGTTATACAATAAATGAATAATGATGAAGTCATGAAATTATATCTTTCATTACCACCGAGTGCTCCTGATCAATAAAATAATGAAAGTCAAGTGTACAGACTCAAAAAAATCGAAGAAGTGGAACAATGTCTACGTAATGAGATTAAACTCGCCAAAAAGTTCAAAATTCACGGTACGTGGGTTAGATACACCGATCATGGTCTGCTGGCCGTAAGTGTCATTACTTCGGGTATTGGCATTGGTAGCATGCTATCCGGAATTGGTGTACCATTGGCCGTGGCCATGGGAGGCATCACCATAGCCGTAGGGTCTGAAAAATGTTGGTAAGAGGTTAGATGTCAAAAGCAAGAAGCACGAGGGTATTAGGTTGCTGGTGGAGACCAAACTCAACTCCGTTATTGACCTTATACCCACTTGGATACCCACTTATCCCTCATCCTCTCGCTTCCCTTTTAAACCATTCATAGTTTATTTTGTATACAACATTAATATACAATAATCTACCGAGTTTTTACTATACCACAATGAATGGTTCCTAGTGGTTATCTAAATCAATAAGATGTCGTGTCCTGGATTGTTCAACGGACTTATATTTACACTCCTCAAGCAAGACCCCTGTTGATAAATGCTGGATATTTTTAGTATACAGATACATTCACATGGCTGTCGCATAGGTAATTGAAGATTGTAGAAATACGTGTTTATTTTACCATCCCATTCTTTAATTTTTGTGTTCAGGTATCTACCGTTCTTAACTGATGAGGTGACGAACTCACTACCATACGATTGCTGTATCCTGGCTAGGATACACTTATATTTTTCCAGCCATTCAGGATGATAACCAAAATTAAATGACATGGTAAGGGAGGATCCATCATCGTATCTGGATGCACAGTTTGAATACAGCCCCTTTGGAATTAGTGATACTTACTAAATTAAGAATAAAGTCGAGTTTTAATGTTGATTTTAAACTAGCGCTTCGTTTGTACCGCAAACAATCTGTTTATATACAGTAGAAAACAAACAAATAAACAGGCAAACAAACAAACTGTTGCTGCTGCTGTTCGTTATGATATTTTTATCGCTTTAATTGTATTCAATGGTTATAATATTGTTGAGATTAGCTTGGTTGTTTGTTTTCGATAAGTTTGTGGGATGTGTTGGCGGTGTTCTGTATAAGTGTCTTTAGTGGCAAGGTAAGGATATAGTCACGGATGGTTAAGTTTGGCGACAATTACTGCTGCCATGATTATAGGTGCAATTATAGCGCCGTTTTTCGACTACAAGAGCCCTAGTTTCTAAATTAGCTTAAAGATGTACAGCAATGGACGTCAAATAGATATACGCAGAAACCAGAAGCAGCAAATTCAGATTAAACATGTTGCTGAGCAGTACACAAAAAAAGACTTCTTTGAGAATAACTGAGATGATGGTTAGGACGTTTCAACTGATCTGGATACTCATTGGACTAAAACATATTATTTATAAACTAAGTAGCTACACATTTCTGAAACTTTACACATATTTGTTATAAGAAAATTTTTATCATAAGATCAGATATTTCGGGTTAAGACTTTTAGAACAAAATTGATAACAAAAAATATTGCCACCTTGCGTAGAATTTGATATTGTTATAGATGCCATTATGCTGGAAAAACCCAGCATCTGTACACTCTAAACTGATTTGCTCTGCTTTAAGGATTGTAACAGCTGTTGAAAATTGTTTCAATGTTGGTACATTCCCACAACACTAAATAGAGAAAATAAATCAGAAATACACTGACTTAGTTTTTTGACAGACGATCAAAATCATATAGCAGTGCGTAATGCACTCTTAGTAAGAAAAACGTTTTTCTCTAACAGCCTTAACCAAAATTCCAATACCTAAATTTGATTTATTTAAACTTGAAATCAAAATTTCAGAGGCCAGGCGCAGTTGGTCCAGGTGCTTTGTTATAGTAAGTTTCATGCAATATATAATCTTCATCTTCTTCACCAGTATTGAGGTTTAAGTTCGTGAAAGATTCTTCGAGAAATTCTTCGACAGTTTTCATAGAGTGCGACTTTAACCCAGGTATGCAATGTTAAGCCCAATGATGAACGATACATTTCACAAGTTATATTCCAGTGTCACAATATCAGCAACTTGGAAATACAGGTAACCACGTATTATAATTGTTCAACGTAAATAGATATGCCTTAACACTTGACCTAATTTATGTTATACTTGTTTGTTTGTTTTTTTGTTTTCCATGTGTCACTATTTCATGGTTAGTCATACTTAAACTTATAAATGTGGTAAATGAGACAAATGGACTCCAAGAATTAACATTCTTCTTACTTTGGCATGATTGATCGAACTCAGTAGTTACACTGCGCGCTGTGTTGGCTCTTTATTCACAAATTGAGATCAATAACTCCTTCTTAGTGGGGGGACTAATCCTAGGCATTAGGGTGCGCTAAAGAAATTGAGACAGTATCAAAAACTACATTTCATTGACTTTCTAACGGTATCAGTCCCTTTAGGTTGCAACGGTTGCGTCACATATTCGTACCAACATGTATTTAGCGATATTTTTCTGATATTACTAGCTTGCATCGCTTTCAGCAATGAAACGATTGACAGTGGGACCTAATTGAACTGATTCTGGGCTTTGACCTTATAAATGTGGTAAGTGAGACAAGTGGACTCCAAGAATTTACATACTTCTTACTTTGGCATGAATGCTGCAACTCCGCATTTACACCGGACACTGTGTTCGCTCTTTATTTTCAAATTTAGATCAATGAGTCCTTCTTACTGTTGGATTAATCCTGGCCGATAGCACGCGCTGAAGAAATTGAGACAGTTTCAAAAACTACATTTCATTGTTTTTCTAACGGTATAAGTCCGGTTTAGTTAAAACGATGGCGTCGCATATTTGTAGCAACATGTATTTAGGGATATTTTTCCGATATTACTAAGTTGCATCTCCTTTAGCAATGAAACGATTGACCGTGCGACCTAATTGAACTGATTTTGAAGTTTGACCTTAGGAATGTGGTAAATGAGAGAATTGGACTTCAAGAATTAACATTCTTGTTGCTTTGGCATGATTGCTGGTACTCACTAGTTACACTGCGCGCAGTGTTACCTCCTAATTTGCAAATTGAAATAAATAAATCATTTTTTACTGCGGGACTAATCCTACCCGTTTCTGCCGGTATCGCACCGTTTGAGTTACAACGGTTACATCACCAATTGGTACCAACATGTATTAAGCGATATTGTTTCAATATTACTAGGTTGCATTGCTTTTAACAGTGAAATGATTGACCCTGGGACCTAATTGAACTTATCTTGGACTTTGAACATTTAAATGTGGTAAATGAGAGAATTGGACTTCAAGAATTAACATTCTTCTTACTTTGGCATGATTGCTGGAACTCAGTAGTTACACTGCGCGCTGGGTAGCTCTTTATTTACAGATTGAGATCAATAAGCCATTCTTACTGCGTGATAAATCCTAGCCATTAGGGTGCGCTAAAGAAACAGAGACAGTTTCAGAAACTGCATTTCATTGACTTTTTGCTGGTATCAGTCCATTTGCGTTACCACGGTCGCCTTACCAATTGGTACCAACATGTATTTTGCAATATTATTCTGTTATTACTCGGTTGCAATGCCTTTAACAGTGAAATGATTGACCGTGGGACCTAATTGAATCGATTTTGGATTTTGAACTTATAAATGTGGTAAATGAGACAAGTTGACTCCAAGAATTGACATTCTTCTTACTTTGGCATGATTGCTCGAACTCAGTAGTTACACTGCGCGCTGTGTTAGCTCTTTATTTACAACTTTAGGTCAATGAATCATTCTTACTGTTGGACTAATCTTAGCCGTCAGCACGCGCCAAAGAAATTGAGAAAGTTTCAAAAACTACATTTCATTAAATTTCTAACGGTATGAGTCCGTTTGAGATGCAATGGTTGCGTCACATATTCGTACCAACATGTATTTAGCAGTATTTTTCCATTATTACTCGGTTGCAATGCCTTTAACAGTGAAATTATTGACCGTGGGACCTAATTAAACCGACCTTGGAATTTGACCTTATAAATGTGGAAAATGAGACAAGTGGACTCCAAGAATTAACATTCTTGTTGCTTTGGCATGATTGCTGGGACTCAGTAGTTACACTGCGCTCTGTGTTAGCTCTTTATTTTCAAATTTAGATCAATGTTTCTTTTTTACTGTGGGACAATTCCTGGCCGTTAGCGCGCGCTGAAAAAATTGAGACAGTCTCAAAAGCTACATTTCATTGAATTTCTGACGGTATCAGTCCGTTTGAGTTACAACGGTTGCCTCACCAGTTGATACCAACATGTACTTAGCAATACTTTTCTGTTATTACTAGGTTGCATTGCTTTTATCAGTGAAACGATTGACCGTGGGACCCAATTGAACTAATTTTGGACTTTGACCTTAGGAATATGGTAAATGAGAGAATTGGACTTCAAGAATTAACATTCTTGTTGCTTTGGCATGATTGCTGGTACTCACTAGTTACACTTCGCGCTGTCTTAGCTCTTTACTTAAAATTTTAAATCAATGAGTCATACTTTACTGCAGGACTAATCCTAGCCATTAGCGTGCGCTTAAGATATAGAGACTGTTTCAAAGACTACATTTCATTGACTTTCTGACGGTGTCAGTCCGTTTGAGTTACAATATTTGCGTCACCAATCGGTACCAACATGTATTTAGCGATGTTTTTCCGATATTACTAGGTTACATTGCTTTTAACAGTAAAACGATTGACCGTTGGAACTAATTGAACTGATTTTGGACTTTGAGATTACAAATGGTAAGTCAGACAATTGCACTCCAAGAACTAACATTCTTCTTACTTTGGCATGATTGCTGGAACTGCGCAGTTTCGCTGAACGCTGTGCTAGCTGATTTTTACAAGTTGAGAACAATAAGTCATTTTTTACTGCGGGACTAATCCTAGCCATTAGCGCGCACTGTAGAAATAGAAACAGTTTCAAAACCACATTTCATTGACATTCTGCCGGCATCAGTCCGTTTGAATTACAACTGCTGCGTCACCTATTGGTGCCAACATGTATTTAGAGACATTTTTCCAATATTAGTAGGCTGCATTGCTTTTAACAGTGAAACGATTGACCGTGGGTCCTATTTGAACTAAAATTGGACTTTGACCTTATAAATGTGATAAATGAGACAATTGGACTCCAAGAATTAACATTCTTCTTACTTTGGCGTGATTGCTGGAACTCAGTAATTGCACTGCGCGCTGTGTTAGCACTTTATTTACAAATTTAGATCAATGATTCATCCTTACTGTGGGACTAATTCTATCCATTAGCGTGCACTTAAGAAATAGAGACTGTTTCAAAGACTACATTTCATTGACTTTCTGACGGTATCACTCCGTTTGACTTGCAACGGTTGCGTCAGCAATTGGTACCAACATGTATTTTGCAATATTTTTCCGGTCTTACTAGGTTGCATTGCTCTTAACAGTGAAATGATTGACCATGGGAGCTAATTGAACTGTCTTTGAACTTTGACATTATCAGTGGTAAATGAGACAAATGGACTCAAAAGACTAACATTCTTCTTATTTTGGCATGAATGGTGAAACTCGGCAGTTACACTGGACGCTGTGTTACTTCTTTATTTACAAGTTGTAGTCAATAAGTCATTTTTCACTGCGGGACTAATCCTAGCCATTAGCGCGCGTTGAAGAAATAGAGACAGTTTCAAAAACTACATTTCATTGACTTTCTGCCGGCATCACTGCGTTTGAGTTGCAACGGTTTGCTTTTAACAGTGAAACGATTGACCGTGGGACCTAATTGAACTTATTTTGGACTTTGACCTTATAAATGTGGTAAATGAGACAATTGGACTCCAAGACTTATCCCATTTCTTACTTTGGCAGGAATGCTGGAACTCGGCAGTTGCACTGGACCCTGTGTTAGCTCTTTATTTACAAATTTAGATCAATGATTCAATCTTACTGTGGGACTATCCTAGCCGTTAGCGCGCGCTGAAGATATAGAGACAGTCTCATAAACCACATTTCATTGACTTTCTGACGGCATCAGTCCGTTTGAGAAACAACGGTTGCCCCACCAATTGGTACCAACATGTGCTTAGCAATATTTTTCCAATATTACTAGGTTGCATAACCTTTAACAGTGAAACGATTGACAGTGGCACCTAATTGAACTTATTTTGGACTTTGACCTTATGAATGTGGTAAATGAGATAGTTGTACTCAAAGAATTAACATTCTTGTTGCTTTGGCATGATTGCTGCAACTGAGTAGTTACACTGCACGCTTTGTTTGCTCTTTATTTACGAATTGACATCATTAAGTCAATTTTTACTGCGGACTAATCCTAGCCATTAGCGCCCACTGAAGAAATAGAGACATTTTCACAAACTACACTTCATTGATTTTCTTAGGTATCAGTCCGTTTGAGTTGCAACAGTTGTGTAACCAATTGGTACCAACATGTATTTAAAAATATATTTTCCAATCTCATTAGGTTGCATTGCTTTTAAGAGTGAAACGATTGGTCGTTGGACCTAATTGAACTGACTTTGGACTTTGAGATTACAAATGGTAAGTGAGACAATTGGACTCCAAGAACTAACATTCTTTTTACTTTGGCATGATTACCGGAACTCCGCAGTTACACTGGATGCTGTGTTAGCTCTTTATTAACAAATTGAGATCAATAAGTCAATTTTTACTGCGGGACTAATCCTAGCCATTAGCGCGCACTGAAGAAATAGAGACATTTTCATAAACTACACTTCATTGATTTTCTTAGGTATCAGTCCGTTTGAGTTGCAACAGTTGTGTAACCAATTGGTACCAACATGTATTTAAAAATATATTTTCCAATCTTATTAGGTTGCATTGCTTTTAACAGTGAAACGATTGGCCGTTGGACCTAATTGAACTGATTTTGGACTTTGAGATTACAAATGGTAAGTGAGACAATTGGACTCCAAGAACTAACATTCTTTTTACTTTGGCATGATTGCCGGAACTCCGCAGTTACACTGGATGCTGTGTTAGCTCTTTATTAACAAATTGAGATCAATAAGTCAATTTTTACTGCGGGACTAATCCTAGCCATTAGCGCGCACTGAAGAAATAGAGACATTTTCATAAACTACACTTCATTGACTTTCTTAGGTATCAGTCCGTTTGAGTTGCAACAGTTGTGTCACCAATTGGTAGCAACATGTATTTAAAGATATTTACCAATCTTATTAGTTTGCATTGCTTTTAACAGTGAAACGATTGGCCGTTGGACCTAATTGAACTGATTTTGGACTTTGAGATTACAAATGGTAAGTGAGACAATTGGACTCCAAGAACTAACATTCTTCTTACTTTGGCATGATTGCTGGAACTGCGCAGTTACGCTGGACGCTGTGTTAGCTGACTTTTACAAGTTGAGAACAATAAGTCATTCTTTACTGCGGGACTAATCCTAGCCATTAGCGTGCGCTTAAGAAATAGAGAATGTTTCAAAGACTACATTTCATTGACGTTCTGACGGTGTCAGTCCGTTTGAGTTACAACATTTGGGCCACCAATCGGTACCAACATGTATTTATCGATGTTTTTGCGATATTACTAGTTTGCATAACCTTTAACAGTGAAACGATTGACGGTGGCACATAATTAAACTGATTTTTAACTTTGACCTTATGAATGTGGTAAATGACACAGTTGTACTCAGAGAATTAACATTCTTGTTGCTTTGGCATGATTGCCGCAATTCCGCAGTTACACTGAATGCTGTGTTAGCTCTTTATTAATAAATTGAGATCAATAAGTCAATTTTTACTGCGGGACTAATCCTAGCCATTAGCGTGCTCTTAAGAAATAGAGACTGTTTCAAAGACTACATTTCATTGACGTTCTGCCGGAATCAGTCCGTTTGATTTACAACTGTTACGTCACCAATTGGTACCAACATGTATTTAGCGATATTTTTCCAATACTACTAGGCTGCATTGCTTTTAACTGTGAAACGATTGACCGTGGGTCCTAATTGAACTAAAAATGGAGTTTGACCTTATAAATGTGATAAATGAGACAATTGGACTCCAAGAATTAACATTATCCTTACTTTTGCATGATTGCTGGAACTCAGGAGTTACACTGCGCTCTGTGTTAGCTCTTTATTAACAAATTGAGATAAATAAGTTGTTTTTTCCTGCAGAACTAATCAACGCCATTAGCACGTACAAAAGAAATTTAAGACTATTTGAAAAACTACATTTCATTGAATTTCTAACAGTATGAGTCCGTTTGAGAAACAACGGTTGCCCCACCACTTGGTACCAACATGTGCTTAGCAATATTTTTCCAATATTACTAGGTTACATAACCTTTAACAGTGAAACGATTGACGGTGGCACCTAATTGAACTTATTTTGGACTTTGACCTTATGAATGTGGTAAATTAGATAGTTGTACTCAAAGAATTAACATTCTTGTTGCTTTGGCATGATTGCTCCAACTGAGTAGTTACACTGCACGCTTTGTTTGCTCTTTATTTATGAATTGACATCATTAAGTCAATTTTTACTGCGGGACTAATCCTAGCCATTAGCGCCCACTGAAGAAATAGAGACATTTTCATAAACTACACTTCATTGATTTTCTTAGGTATAAGACCGTTTGAGTTACAACAGTTGGGTCACCAATTGGTACCAACATGTATTTAGCGATGATTGTCCGATTTTACTAGCCTGCATTGCTTTTAACAGTGAAACGATTGACCGTGGGACCTAATTGAACTTAATTCGGACTTTGACCTTATTAATGTGGTAAATGAGACAATTGGACTCCAAGAATTAACACACTTCTTACCTTGGCATGAATGCTGGAACTTTGCAGTTACACTGGATGCTGTGTTAGCTCTTTATTAAGAAATTGAGATCAATAAGTCAAGTTTTACTGCGGGACTAATCCTAGCCATTAGCGCGCACTGAAGAAATAGAGACAGTTTCATAACTACACTTCATTGACTTTCTAAGGTATCAGTCCGTTTGATTTGCAACAGTTGTGTCACCAATTGGTAACAGCATGTATTTAAATATATTTTCCAATCGCATCAGGTTGCATTGCTTTTAACAGTAAAACGATTGACCGTTGGAACTAATTGAACTGATTTTGGACTTTGAGATTACAAATGGTAAGTGAGACAATTGGACTCCAAGAACTAACATTCTTCTTACTTTGGCATGATTGCTGGAACTGCGCAGTTACGCTGGACGCTGTGTTAGCTGACTTTTACAAGTTGAGAACAATAAGTCATTCTTTACTGCGGGACTAATCCTAGCCATTAGCGTGCGCTTAAGAAATAGAGAATGTTTCAAAGACTACATTTCATTGACGTTCTGACGGTGTCAGTCCGTTTGAGTTACAACATTTGGGCCACCAATCGGTACCAACATGTATTTATCGATGTTTTTGCGATATTACTAGTTTGCATAACCTTTAACAGTGAAACGATTGACGGTGGCACATAATTAAACTGATTTTTGACTTTGACCTTATGAATGTGGTAAATGACACAGTTGTACTCAGAGAATTAACATTCTTGTTGCTTTGGCATGATTGCCGCAACTCCGCAGTTACACTGGATGCTGTGTTAGCTCTTTATTAACAAATTGAGATCAATAAGTCAATTTTTACTGCGGGACTAATCCTAGCCATTAGCGTGCTCTTAAGAAATAGGGACTGTTTCAAAGACTACATTTCATTGACGTTCTGCCCGAATCAGTCCGTTTGATTTACAACTGTTGCGTCACCAATTGGTACCAACATGTATTTAGCGATATTTTTCCAATATTACTAGGTTGCATAAGCTTTA
Source organism: Hydractinia symbiolongicarpus (assembly GCF_029227915.1). NCBI lineage: Eukaryota > Metazoa > Cnidaria > Hydrozoa > Anthoathecata > Hydractiniidae > Hydractinia > Hydractinia symbiolongicarpus. The sequence continues at coordinate 35,879,976 of NC_079878.1, read as the reverse complement.
ACAGTGAAACGATTGACGGTGGCACCTAATTGAACTAAAAATGGAGTTTGACCTTATAAATGTGATAAATGAGACAATTGGACTCCAAGAATTAACATTATCCTTACTTTTGCATGATTGCTGGAACTCAGGAGTTACACTGCGCTCTGTATTAGCTCTTTATTAACAAATTGAGATAAATAAGTTGTTTTTTCCTGCAGGACTAATCAACGCCATTAGCACGTACAAAAGAAATTTGAGACTGTTTGAAAAACTACATTTCATTGAATTTCTAACAGTATGAGTCCGTTTGAGAAACAACGGTTGCCCCACCAATTGGTACCAACATGTGCTTAGCAATATTTTTCCAATATTACTAGGTTGCATAACCTTTAACAGTGAAACGATTGACGGTGGCACCTAATTGAACTTATTTTGGACTTTGACCTTATGAATGTGGTAAATGAGATAGTTGTACTCAAAGAATTAACATTCTTGTTGCTTTGGCATGATTGCTCCAACTGAGTAGTTACACTGCACGCTTTGTTTGCTCTTTATTTATGAATTGACATCATTAAGTCAATTTTTGCTGCGGGACTAATCCTAGCCATTAGCGCCCACTGAAGAAATAGAGACATTTTCATAAACTACACTTCATTGATTTTCTTAGGTATCAGACCGTTTGAGTTACAACAGTTGCGTCACCAATTGGTACCAACATGTATTTAGCGATGATTGTCCGATTTTACTAGCTTGCATTGCTTTTAACAGTGAAACGATTGACCGTGGGACCTAATTGAACTTAATTCGGACTTTGACCTTATTAATGTGGTAAATGAGACAATTGGACTCCAAGAATTAACACACTTCTTACTTTGGCATGAATGCTGGAACTTTGCAGTTACACCACCCGCCGTTGTATTATTTATTATTATTTAACGAATGTTTATACAGGATTTGCATGTCAGTATATAAAACACTGTTATAAATATGCGTCCTGAAAATAAAATGTTAAAAATATTAATATTCATTTAAAATGGTTATATACAATAGATAGAAAGTAAATATGTAATGTGAAGATTATGTATATTTGTACGGAATAAAATGAGAGACAAAAAGAGAGAAAGACTATATGGAGAAAAACAGGGAAACAAACTAAGAAACTGTCACAAAACGGTGCACTATATAGAGTCCTCAGTTGAAAAAGAATGTTAACACAAAACTCAAAAAGATTGTGTCAAAAGCTAAACCAGGCTGTATGGAAAACACACTCACAAATACACTTATCAAACAAAATGTGCTTGACACAAAGCTTTAAATTCCTCAAAAATTTCACATTGCCTAATTCCAATGGGTAAAGAGTTGACTAAACTCACACCCATTGAAAAGAAGCTTCCCTTTGCAAATTCTAATTTCACTTTAGGTATAAATAAAAGAAAACCGTTGTTTCTTGTTGTTCTTTGATGACGCTTCACAGTGAAGTAGTCTTGAAAGTTATCACAGACATTACCATCCAAACATTTTTTAACAAACAGCACAGCTCGTTTTTCAATTTCTTTTCTGATCTCAGGAACATTTTGTTGAGTCAGAATTCTAGCACGATTGTCAATGGATTCGAGTCTCTTTATTTGAGTATCACTGAATTTGAGCTGAACGTTACTGCAATAGGATAATCCTGGTAAAATAATAGCTGTGTAGATCTTTCTAACAGCATCCGCAGTAAGACCCATTTTGAGTGAACTTAACAAACGTAGCTTGTTCGAAGCTCTTTTGTAAATCGTGTTGAAGTTTTCGTTCATGTTCAAAGATGGATCCAAAACAGTACCAAGATACTTATAATGTGTAGTTGAAGATATTGGAACGTCATTGTAATATAAATTCATTTGTCGTGAATACATCGAGAGTCGTTTTTGAGTTCCAAATACCATTGACTCGGTCTTTCCTTTTCTGAGATTTATTACTAATTCGTTATCTTTGAGATATTCGGCTATCTTCTCGAGATCGTAATTGAACTTGTCTTCGATGTCTTGTAACCGTTTGCTCGCAAAATATAACACCGTGTCATCTGCAAACTCTATGACTTCAGAATATTTAACGCACTCTTCAAAGTCATTGAAATAAAGTAAAAACAAGATAGGTCCTAAGATGGATCCTTGTGGTACACCACAGACAATACTTTTCTCTTCGGATGGTACGTTGTTTACTACGCAATACTGCTTTCTATTGAAGAGGTAGTCTGAGAACCAATTCAAAGCAATTCCTTTAATACCATAAGAACATAATTTTGACAGTAATAATCCATGACTAAGAGTGTCAAATGCTTTTGACAAGTCAACAAAAATTGCACCAACTAGATTGCCACTGTCTACTTCTTTCCTGATGTTGTCCGTTAATAACGTAGTCACCATCTCCGTTGATCGTTTTCGACGGTACCCAAATTGATTTCGAGAAAGTAAGTTATTTGATTCCAGATAATCAATTAATTGGTGATGAACAGCACGTTCTAGAATCTTGGAAACTATAGGAAGAACTGAGATAAGTCGATAGTTTGTTTCTTCAGATGAATTTCCTCCCTTAAAAAGTGGCGTAACTTTTGCGATTTTCCAGTCCGACGGTATTGTACTGGTACGCAGCGACAGGTTTATAATGAATGCTAATGGTTGAGAAAGAAGTGTAGCAGCATCTTTCAAAACACCCGGTGGTATGTCATCTGCACCGGTGGCTTTCTTTCTCTTCAAAGATTTTAATTCTTTTTCGACAAACACTTTCGTGACGTAATGAAAATGAAAGAGTTTATCAGTCCTGGTCGAAATTATTGGAGTATATCTCCATATAAGGTTTCGTAATGGAAAAGCGACGTCCTTCAATTTTCTAGCGCAATCTGAAAAGTATCGACAAAATTTGTTAGCGTAAAGAAGTTTCTCAGCTGCATCCGGCTGATCACTATTTGTTGGAGATGATGACTTTCCTGCAGGAAATATGCTTTTGATTGTTTTCCAAAACTTACGAGGATTATGCCGGTTTTCCACTAACAAGTTTTTTTGATAACCATTTCTTGCAACTCGAATTTTGTTGTTACAAAGATTATTTAATTGTCTGTACAAACACCAATCTGACGCTTTCTTCGTTTTTCGTGCCTTTCTCAAGAGTTTATCTCGATTGTTCATATGTTTCTTAATTTCAGCACTCAACCACGGACAGGAACGTCCTTTTACCATTTTGGTTATAACGGGAGCGTGCTTGTCGATTATAGCATGTACTGTTGTTTTAAAATATTCCCAGGAACTTTACACGGAACTCATTTCATACATAGGTTGCCAATCATGATTATTTATGTCTGTGTTCAATTTTTCAGGGTCATATTTGTTGTAATTTCGACATCGTGTGGTGCGCGATTTAAACTTTTGATGGTTAACTTTTCTTACGCAACCAATACAATCGTGATCACTCAGACTCAGAGGTAGAACGTCCGTGTGGGAGATCGTCGAACTTTTGTTAGTAGGTGATAGGTGGTGTAGGTGATATACATTTTATAGTGCTGCCAACACAGCATTTTCCACATATAATTAGCCTTCGTCCATACTTGCATGTATCATATTGATCGAGTTCAATCCCGCATTCGTCGCAATACTCAGTCATTTATTTTTAAGCTTTAAAAGTCTAATTTTCAAACCATAGCTCTAAAACGAACCAGAACATGTTCGATGATCTAAGGATATTCGTGAACTGCTCGGTCACACATTTCCTGTGTCTTGAAATGATCAGGTACTACCATTAATGTCCAGGGATATTCACGAACTACGGTAGTACACATTTCCTGTGTCTTGAAATGATCGGGTACGAACATTAATGTCCATGAATTAGCACGAACTATTCGATCAGGTGTTATGAGATGATCATTAATGAACATCTTATTATTATACACTAAGATCAATCAACAATTTTTCTGGTGCGGTCATGATAATTTTTACTCATATTCTATATAATATGAGTAAACGCTATTGCGTATGCGTTGATTAAGTCATATATTATTGTTTATAGCATTTAATATTATTATGTGTTGGTTATTGTCATTTAATATTATTTAATATTATTTTGTGTTGGTGACTGACAGATGACTTAGGGAATTTCTATATATACTATAATGTGCGTGCGCTACGCCAAAACAAACATTTTCCTATCTCTCTTTTTACATTTTTCTCTGATAGTAAATGTTTAGATCGAAACGGTTGATTTCCTTCCGTTAATTTTTATTATGCACAGTCGGTGGCGTGTTAGCAATAAGTGGAACGGTACATGGTTATATTTGCTATGATAAATATATGGACTGAAATTGTTGGATATCGTTGAAAGGACGTGCATTCTATGTCGTGTTGCATCAGTTATTGACTGTGAGGGTCAGTATTGATAACTTCAATTGCGAATTTGTGCTGTACATAAGTGTATAGACAGTTTGGACAGTTTAATCCTTTTGCTGGATGATATTTCCGGTCTATCATGTTTTTAGTGAGAGACTAAACCAGAAAAGGGGACACTAACGTTGGTTGCGGCATGCAATGAAATATACATTTACGTTGTGCGCACTCACTAGAGATCTTGGAGTGAAAAATACAACGTATTTATGCGTATAACTGTAAAGCGTTCTGGTAATAAAAATCAAACTGTGACTTAAAGTTCTAAGGAGAGAATTAGTGATACTTACTAAATTAAGAATAAAGTCGAGTTTTAATGTTGATTTTAAACTAGCGCTTCGTTTGTACCGCAAACAATCTGTTTATATACAGTAGAAAACAAACAAATAAACAGGCAAACAAACAAATTGTTGCTGCTGCTGTTCGTTATGATATTTTTATCGCTTTAATTGTATTCAATGGTTATAATATTGTTGAGATTAGCTTGGTTGTTTGTTTTCGATAAGTTTGTGGGATGTGTTGGCGGTGTTCTGTATAAGTGTCTTTAGTGGCAAGGTAAGGATATAGTCACGGATGGTTAAGTTTGGCGACAATTACTGCTGCCATGATTATAGGTGCAATTATAGCGCCGTTTTTCGACTACAAGAGCCCTAGTTTCTAAATTAGCTTAAAGATGTACAGCAATGGACGTCAAATAGATATACGCAGAAACCAGAAGCAGCAAATTCAGATTAAACATGTTGCTGAGCAGTACACAAAAAAAGACTTCTTTGAGAATAACTGAGATGATGGTTAGGACGTTTCAACTGATCTGGATACTCATTGGACTAAAACATATTATTTATAAACTAAGTAGCTACACATTTCTGAAACTTTACACATATTTGTTATAAGAAAATTTTTATCATAAGATCAGATATTTCGGGTTAAGACTTTTAGAACAAAATTGATAACAAAAAATATTGCCACCTTGCGTAGAATTTGATATTGTTATAGATGCCATTATGCTGGAAAAACCCAGCATCTGTACACTCTAAACTGATTTGCTCTGCTTTAAGGATTGTAACAGCTGTTGAAAATTGTTTCAATGTTGGTACATTCCCACAACACTAAATAGAGAAAATAAATCAGAAATACACTGACTTAGTTTTTTGACAGACGATCAAAATCATATAGCAGTGCGTAATGCACTCTTAGTAAGAAAAACGTTTTTCTCTAACAGCCTTAACCAAAATTCCAATACCTAAATTTGATTTATTTAAACTTGAAATCAAAATTTCAGAGGCCAGGCGCAGTTGGTCCAGGTGCTTTGTTATAGTAAGTTTCATGCAATATATAATCTTCATCTTCTTCACCAGTATTGAGGTTTAAGTTCGTGAAAGATTCTTCGAGAAATTCTTCGACAGTTTTCATAGAGTGCGACTTTAACCCAGGTATGCAATGTTAAGCCCAATGATGAACGATACATTTCACAAGTTATATTCCAGTGTCACAATATCAGCAACTTGGAAATACAGGTAACCACGTATTATAATTGTTCAACGTAAATAGATATGCCTTAACACTTGACCTAATTTATGTTATACTTGTTTGTTTGTTTTTTTGTTTTCCATGTGTCACTATTTCATGGTTAGTCATACTTAAACTTATAAATGTGGTAAATGAGACAAATGGACTCCAAGAATTAACATTCTTCTTACTTTGGCATGATTGATTGAACTCAGTAGTTACACTGCGCGCTGTGTTGGCTCTTTATTCACAAATTGAGATCAATAACTCCTTCTTAGTGGGGGGACTAATCCTAGGCATTAGGGTGCGCTAAAGAAATTGAGACAGTATCAAAAACTACATTTCATTGACTTTCTAACGGTATCAGTCCCTTTAGGTTGCAACGGTTGCGTCACATATTCGTACCAACATGTATTTAGCGATATTTTTCTGATATTACTAGCTTGCATCGCTTTCAGCAATGAAACGATTGACCGTGGGACCTAATTGAACTGATTCTGGGCTTTGACCTTATAAATGTGGTAAGTGAGACAAGTGGACTCCAAGAATTTACATACTTCTTACTTTGGCATGAATGCTGCAACTCCGCATTTACACCGGACACTGTGTTCGCTCTTTATTTTCAAATTTAGATCAATGAGTCCTTCTTACTGTGATACTATCCCTGGCCGTTAGCGCCTGCTGGGGAAATTGATACAGTCTCAAAATATACATTTCATTGACTTTCTAACGGTATCATTTGTTTCAATTACAACGGTTGCGTCATATATTCGTACCAACATGTATTTAGCGATATTTTTTTGATATTACTAGGTTGCATCGCTTTTAGCAATGAAACGATTGACCGTGGGACCTAATTGAACTGATTCTGGGCTTTGACCTTATATATGTGGTAAATGAGCCAATTGGACGCCAAGAATTAACATTCTTCTTACTTTGACATGATTGCTCGAACTCAGTAGTTACACTGCGCGCTGTGTTAGCTCTTTATTTACAAATTAAGATCAATAAGTCATTCTTACTGCAGGACTAATCCTAGCCGTTAGGGCGCGCTAAAGAAATAGAGACAGTTTCAGAAACTGCATTTCATTGACTTTCTGCCGGTATCAATCCGTTTGTGTTACAACGGTTGCCTTACCAATTGGTACCAACATGCATTTAGCAATATTTTTCTGTTATAACTCGGTTGCAATGCCTTTAACAGTGAAATGATTGACCGTGGGACCTAATTGAATCGATTTTGGACGTTGAACTTATAAATGTGGTAAATGAGACAAGTGGACTCCAAGAATTAACATTCTTCTTACTTTGGCATGATTGCTCGAACTCAGTAGTTACACCGCGCGCTGTGTTAGCTCTTTATTCACAAATTGAGATCAATAAGTCATTCTTACTGTGGGACTAATCCTAACCATTAGGGTGTGCTAAATAAATAGAGACAGTTTCAGAAACTGCATTTCATTGACTTTCTAACGGTATCAGTCCGTTTGAATTACAACGGTTGCGTCACATATTCATACCAACATGTATTTAGCGATACTTTTCCGATATTACTCGGTTGCAATGCCTTTATCAGTGAAATGATTGACCGTGGGACCTAATTAAACCGATTTTGGACTTTGACTTTATAAATGTGATAATTGAGTCAATATGATTCCAAGAATTAATATACTTCTTACTTTGGCATGAATGTTGGAACTCCCCAATTACACTGGATGCTGTGTTAGCTCTTTATTTACAAATTTAGGTCATTGAGTCTTTCTTACTGTTGGATTAATCCTGGCCGTTAGCACGCGCTGAAGAAATTGAGACAGTTTCAAAAACTACATTTCATTGTTTTTCTAATGGTATAAGTCCGGTTTAGTTAAAACGATGGCGTCGCATATTTGTAGCAACATGTATTTAGGGATATTTTTCCGATATTACTAAGTTGCATCTCCTTTAGCAATGAAACGATTGACCGTGCGACCTAGTTGAACTGATTTTGAAGTTTGACCTTAGGAATGTGGTAAATGAGAGAATTGGACTTCAAGAATTAACATTCTTGTTGCTTTGGCATGATTGCTGGTACTCACTAGTTACACTGCGCGCAGTGTTACCTCCTAATTTGCAAATTGAAATAAATAAATCATTTTTTACTGCGGGACTAATCCTACCCGTTAGCGCGCGCTAACAAAATAGAGACAGTTTCAAAAACTGCATTTCATTGACTTTCTGCCGGTATCGGACCGTTTGAGTTACAACGGTTACATCACCAATTGGTACCAACATGTATTAAGCGATATTGTTTCAATATTACTAGGTTGCATTGCTTTTAACAGTGAAATGATTGACCCTGGGACCTAATTGAACTTATCTTGGACTTTGAACATTTAAATGTGGTAAATGAGAGAATTGGACTTCAAGAATTAACATTCTTCTTACTTTGGCATGATTGCTGGAACTCAGTAGTTACACTGCGCGCTGGGTAGCTCTTTATTTACAGATTGAGATCAATAAGCCATTCTTACTGCGTGATAAATCCTAGCCATTAGGGTGCGCTAAAGAAACAGAGACAGTTTCAGAAACTGCATTTCATTGACTTTTTGCTGGTATCAGTCCATTTGCGTTACCACGGTCGCCTTACCAATTGGTACCAACATGTATTTTGCAATATTATTCTGTTATTACTCGGTTGCAATGCCTTTAACAGCGAAATGATGGACAGTGGGATCTATTTGAATCGATTTTGGATTTTGAACTTATAAATGTGATAAATGAGACAATTGGACTCCAAGAATTAACATTCTTCTTACTTTGGCGTGATTGCTGGAACTCAGTAATTGCACTGCACGCTGTGTTAGCACTTTATTTACAAATTTAGATCAATGATTCATCCTTACTGTGGGACTAATTCTATCCATTAGCGTGCACTTAAGAAATAGAGACTGTTTCAAAGACTACATTTCATTGACTTTCTGACGGTATCACTCCGTTTGACTTGCAACGGTTGCGTCAGCAATTGGTACCAACATGTATTTTGCAATATTTTTCCGATCTTACTAGGTTGCATTGCTCTTAACAGTTAAATGATTGACCATGGGAGCTAATTGAACTGACTTTGAACTTTGACATTATCAGTGGTAAATGAGACAAATGGACTCAAAAGACTAACATTCTTCTTATTTTGGCATGAATGGTGAAACTCGGCAGTTACACTGGACGCTGTGTTACTTCTTTATTTACAAGTTGTAGTCAATAAGTCATTTTTCACTGCGGGACTAATCCTAGCCATTAGCGCGCGTTGAAGAAATAGAGACAGTTTCAAAAACTACATTTCATTGACTTTCTGCCGGCATCACTGCGTTTGAGTTGCAACGGTTTGCTTTTAACAGTGAAACGATTGACCGTGGGACCTAATTGAACTTATTTTGGACTTTGACCTTATAAATGTGGTAAATGAGACAATTGGACTCCAAGACTTATCCCATTTCTTACTTTGGCAGGAATGCTGGAACTCGGCAGTTGCACTGGACCCTGTGTTAGCTCTTTATTTACAAATTTAGATCAACGATTCAATCTTACTGTGGGACTATCCCAGCCGTTAGCGCGCGCTGAAGATATAGAGACAGTCTCATAAGCCACATTTCATTGACTTTCTGACGGCATCAGTCCGTTTGAGAAACAACGGTTGCCCCACCAATTGGTACCAACATGTGCTTAGCAATATTTTTCCAATATTACTAGGTTGCATAACCTTTAACAGTGAAACGATTGACGGTGGCACCTAATTGAACTTATTTTGGACTTTGACCTTATGAATGTGGTAAATGAGATAGTTGTACTCAAAGAATTAACATTCTTGTTGCTTTGGCATGATTGCTGCAACTGAGTAGTTACACTGCACGCTTTGTTTGCTCTTTATTTACGAATTGACATCATTAAGTCAATTTTTACTGCGGACTAATCCTAGCCATTAGCGCCCACTGAAGAAATAGAGACATTTTCATAAACTACACTTCATTGATTTTCTTAGGTATCAGTCCGTTTGAGTTGCAACAGTTGTGTAACCAATTGGTACCAACATGTATTTAAAAATATATTTTCCAATCTCATTAGGTTGCATTGCTTTTAACAGTGAAACGATTGGTCGTTGGACCTAATTGAACTGATTTTGGACTTTGAGATTACAAATGGTAAGTGAGACAATTGGACTCCAAGAACTAACATTATTTTTACTTTGGCATGATTGCCGGAACTCCGCAGTTACACTGGATGCTGTGTTAGCTCTTTATTAACAAATTGAGATCAATAAGTCAATTTTTACTGCGGGACTAATCCTAGCCATTAGCGCGCACTGAAGAAATAGAGACATTTTCATAAACTACACTTCATTGATTTTCTTAGGTATCAGTCCGTTTGAGTTTCAACAGTTGTGTAACCAATTGGTACCAACATGTATTTAAAAATATATTTTCCAATCTTATTAGGTTGCATTGCTTTTAACAGTGAAACGATTGGCCGTTGGACCTAATTGAACTGATTTTGGACTTTGAGATTACAAATGGTAAGTGAGACAATTGGACTCCAAGAACTAACATTCTTCTTACTTTGGCATGATTGCTGGAACTGCGCAGTTACGCTGGACGCTGTGTTAGCTGACTTTTACAAGTTGAGAACAATAAGTCATTCTTTACTGCGGGACTAATCCTAGCCATTAGCGTGCGCTTAAGAAATAGAGAATGTTTCAAAGACTACATTTCATTGACGTTCTGACGGTGTCAGTCCGTTTGAGTTACAACATTTGGGCCACCAATCGGTACCAACATGTATTTATCGATGTTTTTGCGATATTACTAGTTTGCATAACCTTTAACAGTGAAACGATTGACGGTGGCACATAATTAAACTGATTTTTAACTTTGACCTTATGAATGTGGTAAATGACACAGTTGTACTCAGAGAATTAACATTCTTGTTGCTTTGGCATGATTGCCGCAATTCCGCAGTTACACTGAATGCTGTGTTAGCTCTTTATTAATAAATTGAGATCAATAAGTCAATTTTTACTGCGGGACTAATCCTAGCCATTAGCGTGCTCTTAAGAAATAGAGACTGTTTCAAAGACTACATTTCATTGACGTTCTGCCGGAATCAGTCCGTTTGATTTACAACTGTTACGTCACCAATTGGTACCAACATGTATTTAGCGATATTTTTCCAATACTACTAGGCTGCATTGCTTTTAACTGTGAAACGATTGACCGTGGGTCCTAATTGAACTAAAAATGGAGTTTGACCTTATAAATGTGATAAATGAGACAATTGGACTCCAAGAATTAACATTATCCTTACTTTTGCATGATTGCTGGAACTCAGGAGTTACACTGCGCTCTGTGTTAGCTCTTTATTAACAAATTGAGATAAATAAGTTGTTTTTTCCTGCAGGACTAATCAACGCCATTAGCACGTACAAAAGAAATTTGAGACTGTTTGAAAAACTACAATTCATTGAATTTCTAACAGTATGAGTCCGTTTGAGAAACAACGGTTGCCCCACCAATTGGTACCAACATGTGCTTAGCAATATTTTTCCAATATTACTAGGTTGCATAACCTTTAACAGTGAAACGATTGACGGTGGCACCTAATTGAACTTATTTTGGACTTTGACCTTATGAATGTGGTAAATGAGATAGTTGTACTGAAAGAATTAACATTCTTGTTGCTTTGGCATGATTGCTCCAACTGAGTAGTTACACTGCACGCTTTGTTTGCTCTTTATTTATGAATTGACATCATTAAGTCAATTTTTACTGCGGGACTAATCCTAGCCATTAGCGCCCACTGAAGAAATAGAGACATTTTCATAAACTACAATTCATTGATTTTCTTAGGTATCAGACCGTTTGAGTTACAACAGTTGCGTCACCAATTGGTACCAACATGTATTTAGCGATGATTGTCCGATTTTACTAGCTTGCATTGCTTTTAACAGTGAAACGATTGACCGTGGGACCTAATTGAACTTATTTCGGACTTTGATCTTATTAATGTGGTAAATGAGACAATTGGACTCCAAGAATTAACACACTTCTTACTTTGGCATGAATGCTGGAACTTTGCAGTTACACTGGATGCTGTGTTAGCTCTTTATTAACAAATTGAGATCAATAAGTCAAGTTTTACTGCGGGACTAATCCTAGCCATTAGCGCGCACTGAAGAAATAGAGACAGTTTTATAAACTACACTTCATTGACTTTTGATTTGCAACAGTTGTGTCACCAATTGGTAACAGCATGTATTTAAATATATTTTCCAATCACATCAGGTTGCATTGCTTTTAACAGTAAAACGATTGACCGTTGGAACTAATTGAACTGATTTTGGACTTTGAGATTACAAATGGTAAGTGAGACAATTGGACTCCAAGAACTAACATTCTTCTTACTTTGGCATGATTGCTGGAACTGCGCAGTTTCGCTGGACGCTGTGCTAGCTGATTTTTACAAGTTGAGAACAATAAGTCATTTTTTACTGCGGGACTAATCCTAGCCATTAGCGCGCACTGTAGAAATAGAAACAGTTTCAAAACCACATTTCATTGACATTCTGCCGGCATCAGTCCGTTTGAATTACAACTGCGGCGTCACCAATTGGTGCCAACATGTATTTAGAGATATTTTTCCAATATTAGTAGGCTGCATTGCTTTTAACAGCGAATCGATTGACCGTGGGTCCTAATTGAACTAAAATTGGACTTTGACCTTATAAATGTGATAAATGAGACAATTGGACTCCAAGAATTAACATTAATTGAACTAACTTTGGACTGTGACCAGATAAATGTGATAAATGAGGCAATTGGACCCCAAGAAGTAACATTCTTCTTAATTTGACATGACTGCCGGAACTCAGCGATTACACTGGTTGCTGTGGTGGCGCTTCATTTAAAAATTTAAAAAAAATGTCATTTTTTACCGTGGGACCAATTCTAGCCTTTATCGCGCGCTGAAGAAATAGCGACAGTTTCAAAAACTACATTTCATTGACTTTCTAACCGTATCAGTCCGCTTCAGTTATAACGGTTGCGTCAAATAATCGTACCAACTTGTATTTAGCGATACTTTTCTCATATTACTAGGTTGCATCGCTTTTAACAGTGAAACGATTGACTGTGAGACTTATATAAACCAACTTTGGACTGTGACCTTATAAATGTGATAAGTGAGCTAACTGGACCCCAAGAAATAACATTCTTCTTAATTTGACATGATTGCCGGAACTCAGCGATTACACTGGGTGCTGTGGTAGCGCTTCATTTAAAAATTTAAAGAAAATGTCATTTTGTAGCGTGGGACCAATCCTAGCCGTTATCGCGCGCTGAAGAATTAGAGACAGTTTCAAAAACTATATTTCAATGAATTTCTAACGGCATAAGTCCGTTTGAGTTACAACGGTTACGTCACATATTCCTCCCCACATGTATTTAGGGATGTTTTTCTGAAATTACTAGGTTGCATCCCTTTAAACAGTGAAACGATTGACTGTGGGACTTAATGAACCAACTTTGGACTGTGACCTGATAAATGTGATAAATAATGCAATTGGACCCCAAGAAATAACATTCTTCTTAATATGACGTGATTCCCGGAACTCAGCGATTGCACTGGGCGCTGTGGTAGCGCTTCATTTAAAAATTTAGATAAATAAGTCATTCTTTACTCTGAGACGAATCCTAGCCCTTATCGCGCGCTGAAGAAATATCGACAGTTTCAAAAACTATATTTCATTGACTTTCTAACGGTGTCAGCCAGTTTGAGTTACAACGGTTGTGTCACATGTTCGTACCAACATGTACTTAGCGATATTTTTCTCATACTACTAGGTTGCATCGTTTTACCAGTGCAACGATTGACTGTGGGACTTAATTGAACTGATTTTGGACTGTGATCTTATAAATGTGATAAATGACCCAATTAGTCTCCAAGGAATAACATTCTTCTTAATTTGACGTGATTGCTGGATTTCAGCGACTACATTAGGCTCTGTGGTAGCACTTTACTTTAAAAGTTAAATAAAAAGTCTTTTTTTTTCTGTGGGACCAATCTTGGCCGTTATCGCGCGCTGAAGAAATAGAGACAGTTTCAAAAACTACATTTCAATGATTTTCTAACGGTATCAGTCCGTTTGAGTTACAACAGTTGCGTCACATATTCGTCCCCACATGTATTTAGGGATATTTTTCTGACATTACTAGGCTGTATTGCTTTTAACAGTGAAGCGATTGACTGTGGGACTTAATTGAACTAACTTTGGACTATGACCTGATAAATGTGATAAATGAGGCAATTGGACCCCAAGAAATAGCATTCTTCTTAATTTGACGTGATGGCCGGAACTCAGCGATTGCACTGGGCGCTGTGGTAGCGCTTCATTTAAAAATTTAGATTAATAAGTCATTCTTTACTCTGGGACGAATCCTAGCCGTTATCGCGCGCTGAAGAAATATCGACAGTTTCAAAAACTATATTTCATTGACTTTCTAACGGTGTCAGCCAGTTTGAGTTACAACGGTTGTGTCACATGTTCGTACCAACATGTACTTAGCGATATTTTTCTCATACTACTAGGTTGCATCGTTTTACCAGTGCAACGATTGACTGTGGGACTTAATTGAACTGATTTTGGACTGTGATCTTATAAATGTGATAAATGACCCAATTAGTCTCCAAGGAATAACATTCTTCTTAATTTGACGTGATTGCTGGATTTCAGCGACTACATTAGGCTCTGTGGTAGCGCTTTACTTAAAAAGTTAAATAAAAAGTCTTTTTTTTTCTGTGGGACCAATCTTGGCCGTTATCGCGCGCTGAAGAAATAGAGACAGTTTCAAAAACTACATTTCAATGATTTTCTAACGGTATCAGTCCGTTTGAGTTACAACAGTTGCGTCACATATTCGTCCCCACATGTATTTAGGGATATTTTTCTGACATTACTAGGCTGTATTGCTTTTAACAGTGAAGCGATTGACTGTGGGACTTAATTGAACTAACTTTGGACTATGACCTGATAAATGTGATAAATGAGGCAATTGGACCCCAAGAAATAGCATTCTTCTTAATTTGACGTGATGGCCGGAACTCAGCGATTGCACTGGGCGCTGTGGTAGCGCTTCATTTAAAAATTTAGATTAATAAGTCATTCTTTACTCTGGGACGAATCCTAGCCGTTATCGCGCGCTGAAGAAATAGTGACAATTTCAAAAACTGCCCTTCATTGACTTTCTAACGGTATCAATCCGCTTCAGTTACAATGGCTGCGTCACATATTCCTTCCCACATGTATTTAGGGATATTTTTCTGACATTACTAGGCTGTATTGCTTTTAACAGTGAAGCGATTGACTGTGGGACTTAATTGAACTAACTTTGGACTGTTGCCTGATAAATGTGATAAATGAGGTAATTGGACCCCAAGAAATAGCATTCTTCTTAATTTGACGTGATGGCCGGAACTCAGCGATTGCACTGGGCGCTGTGGTAGCGCTTCATTTAAAAATTTAGATTAATAAGTCATTCTTTACTCTGGGACGAATCCTAGCCGTTATCGCGCGCTGAAGAAATAGTGACAATTTCAAAAACTACCCTTCATTGACTTTCTAACGGTATCAATCCGCTTCAGTTACAATGGCTGCGTCACATATTCTTTCCCACAGGTAGTTAGGGATGTTTTTCTGATATTACTAGGTTGGATCGCTTTTAACAGGGAAACGATTGACTGTGTCACTTAAATGAACTGATTTTGGACTGTCACTTATAAATGTGATAAATGGGCCGATTGGACTTCCACAAATAACATTCCTCTTAATTTGACATGATTGCTGGAATTCAGCGATTACAATGGGCGCTGTGGTAGCGCTTCATTTAAGAAGTTAGATAAATAAGTCATATTTACTGTGGGACCAATCCTGGCCATTAGCACGCGCTGAATAAACAGAAACAGTTTTAGTAACTACAATTCATTGACTTTATAGCGGTATCAATCCGTTTGAGTTACAACGGTTGGGTCACATATTCGTACTAACATGTATTTAGCGAGATTTTTCTGATATTACTAGGTGGCATCGCTTTTAACAGTGAAACGATTGACTGTGGGACTTAATTGAATTGATTTTTGACTGTGACCTAATAAATGTGATAAATGAGACAATTGGTCTCCAAGGAATAGCATTCTTCTTAATTTGACATGATTGCTGGAATTCAGCGATTACATTAGGCTCTGTGGTAGCGCTTTATTTAAAAATTTAGATAAAAAAGTCTTGTTTTTACTGTGGGACAAATCCTAGCCGTTATCGCGGGCTGATGAAACTATCGACAGTTTCAAAAACTATATTTCATTGACTTTCTAACGGTGTCAGCCAGTTTGAGTTACAACGGTTGTGTCACATGTTCGTACCAACATGTACTTAGCGATATTTTTCTCATACTACTAGGTTGCATCGTTTTACCAGTGCAACGATTGACTGTGGGACTTAATTGAACTGATTTTGGACTGTGATCTTATAAATGTGATAAATGACCCAATTAGTCTGCAAGGAATAACATTCTTCTTAATTTGACGTGATTGCTGGATTTCAGCGACTACATTAGGCTCTGTGGTAGCGCTTTACTTAAAAAGTTAAATAAAAAGTCTTTTTTTTTCTGTGGGACCAATCTTGGCCGTTATCGCGCGCTGAAGAAATAGAGACAGTTTCAAAAACTACATTTCAATGATTTTCTAACGGTATCAGTCCGTTTGAGTTACAACAGTTGCGTCACATATTCGTCCCCACATGTATTTAGGGATATTTTTCTGACATTACTAGGCTGTATTGCTTTTAACAGTGAAGCGATTGACTGTGGGACTTAATTGAACTAACTTTGGACTATGACCTGATAAATGTGATAAATGAGGCAATTGGACCCCAAGAAATAGCATTCTTCTTAATTTGACGTGATGGCCGGAACTCAGCGATTGCACTGGGCGCTGTGGTAGCGCTTCATTTAAAAATTTAGATTAATAAGTCATTCTTTACTCTGGGACGAATCCTAGCCGTTATCGCGCGCTGAAGAAATAGTGACAATTTCAAAAACTGCCCTTCATTGACTTTCTAACGGTATCAATCCGCTTCAGTTACAATGGCTGCGTCACATATTCCTTCCCACATGTATTTAGGGATATTTTTCTGACATTACTAGGCTGTATTGCTTTTAACAGTGAAGCGATTGACTGTGGGACTTAATTGAACTAACTTTGGACTGTTACCTGATAAATGTGATAAATGAGGTAATTGGACCCCAAGAAATAGCATTCTTCTTAATTTGACGTGATGGCCGGAACTCAGCGATTGCACTGGGCGCTGTGGTAGCGCTTCATTTAAAAATTTAGATTAATAAGTCATTCTTTACTCTGGGACGAATCCTAGCCGTTATCGCGCGCTGAAGAAATAGTGACAATTTCAAAAACTACCCTTCATTGACTTTCTAACGGTATCAATCCGCTTCAGTTACAATGGCTGCGTCACATATTCTTTCCCACAGGTAGTTAGGGATGTTTTTCTGATATTACTAGGTTGGATCGCTTTTAACAGGGAAACGATTGACTGTGTCACTTAAATGAACTGATTTTGGACTGTCACTTATAAATGTGATAAATGGGCCGATTGGACTTCCACAAATAACATTCCTCTTAATTTGACATGATTGCTGGAATTCAGCGATTACAATGGGCGCTGTGGTAGCGCTTCATTTAAGAAGTTAGATAAATAAGTCATATTTACTGTGGGACCAATCCTGGCCATTAGCACGCGCTGAATAAACAGAAACAGTTTTAGTAACTACAATTCATTGACTTTATAGCGGTATCAATCCGTTTGAGTTACAACGGTTGGGTCACATATTCGTACTAACATGTATTTAGCGAGATTTTTCTGATATTACTAGGTGGCATCGCTTTTAACAGTGAAACGATTGACTGTGGGACTTAATTGAATTGATTTTTGACTGTGACCTAATAAATGTGATAAATGAGACAATTGGTCTCCAAGGAATAGCATTCTTCTTAATTTGACATGATTGCTGGAATTCAGCGATTACATTAGGCTCTGTGGTAGCGCTTTATTTAAAAATTTAGATAAAAAAGTCTTGTTTTTACTGTGGGACAAATCCTAGCCGTTATCGCGGGCTGATGAAACTATCGACAGTTTCAAAAACTATATTTCATTGACTTTCTAACGGTGTCAGCCAGTTTGAGTTACAACGGTTGTGTCACATGTTCGTACCAACATGTACTTAGCGATATTTTTCTCATACTACTAGGTTGCATCGTTTTACCAGTGCAACGATTGACTGTGGGACTTAATTGAACTGATTTTGGACTGTGATCTTATAAATGTGATAAATGACCCAATTAGTCTGCAAGGAATAACATTCTTCTTAATTTGACGTGATTGCTGGATTTCAGCGACTACATTAGGCTCTGTGGTAGCGCTTTACTTAAAAAGTTAAATAAAAAGTCTTTTTTTTTCTGTGGGACCAATCTTGGCCGTTATCGCGCGCTGAAGAAATAGAGACAGTTTCAAAAACTACATTTCAATGATTTTCTAACGGTATCAGTCCGTTTGAGTTACAACAGTTGCGTCACATATTCGTCCCCACATGTATTTAGGGATATTTTTCTGACATTACTAGGCTGTATTGCTTTTAACAGTGAAGCGATTGACTGTGGGACTTAATTGAACTAACTTTGGACTATGACCTGATAAATGTGATAAATGAGGCAATTGGACCCCAAGAAATAGCATTCTTCTTAATTTGACGTGATGGCCGGAACTCAGCGATTGCACTGGGCGCTGTGGTAGCGCTTCATTTAAAAATTTAGATTAATAAGTCATTCTTTACTCTGGGACGAATCCTAGCCGTTATCGCGCGCTGAAGAAATAGTGACAATTTCAAAAACTGCCCTTCATTGACTTTCTAACGGTATCAATCCGCTTCAGTTACAATGGCTGCGTCACATATTCCTTCCCACATGTATTTAGGGATATTTTTCTGACATTACTAGGCTGTATTGCTTTTAACAGTGAAGCGATTGACTGTGGGACTTAATTGAACTAACTTTGGACTGTTACCTGATAAATGTGATAAATGAGGTAATTGGACCCCAAGAAATAGCATTCTTCTTAATTTGACGTGATGGCCGGAACTCAGCGATTGCACTGGGCGCTGTGGTAGCGCTTCATTTAAAAATTTAGGTTAATAAGTCATTCTTTACTCTGGGACGAATCCTAGCCGTTATCGCGCGCTGAAGAAATAGTGACAATTTCAAAAACTACCCTTCATTGACTTTCTAACGGTATCAATCCGCTTCAGTTACAATGGCTGCGTCACATATTCTTTCCCACAGGTAGTTAGGGATGTTTTTCTGATATTACTAGGTGGCATCGCTTTTAACAGTGAAACGATTGACTGTGGGACTTAATTGAATTGATTTTTGACTGTGACCTAATAAATGTGATAAATGAGACAATTGGTCTCCAAGGAATAGCATTCTTCTTAATTTGACATGATTGCTGGAATTCAGCGATTACATTAGGCTCTGTGGTAGCGCTTTATTTAAAAATTTAGATAAAAAAGTCTTGTTTTTACTGTGGGACAAATCCTAGCCGTTATCGCGGGCTGATGAAACTATCGACAGTTTCAAAAACTATATTTCATTGACTTTCTAACGGTGTCAGCCAGTTTGAGTTACAACGGTTGTGTCACATGTTCGTACCAACATGTACTTAGCGATATTTTTCTCATACTACTAGGTTGCATCGTTTTACCAGTGCAACGATTGACTGTGGGACTTAATTGAACTGATTTTGGACTGTGATCTTATAAATGTGATAAATGACCCAATTAGTCTGCAAGGAATAACATTCTTCTTAATTTGACGTGATTGCTGGATTTCAGCGACTACATTAGGCTCTGTGGTAGCGCTTTACTTAAAAAGTTAAATAAAAAGTCTTTTTTTTTCTGTGGGACCAATCTTGGCCGTTATCGCGCGCTGAAGAAATAGAGACAGTTTCAAAAACTACATTTCAATGATTTTCTAACGGTATCAGTCCGTTTGAGTTACAACAGTTGCGTCACATATTCGTCCCCACATGTATTTAGGGATATTTTTCTGACATTACTAGGCTGTATTGCTTTTAACAGTGAAGCGATTGACTGTGGGACTTAATTGAACTAACTTTGGACTATGACCTGATAAATGTGATAAATGAGGCAATTGGACCCCAAGAAATAGCATTCTTCTTAATTTGACGTGATGGCCGGAACTCAGCGATTGCACTGGGCGCTGTGGTAGCGCTTCATTTAAAAATTTAGATTAATAAGTCATTCTTTACTCTGGGACGAATCCTAGCCGTTATCGCGCGCTGAAGAAATAGTGACAATTTCAAAAACTGCCCTTCATTGACTTTCTAACGGTATCAATCCGCTTCAGTTACAATGGCTGCGTCACATATTCCTTCCCACATGTATTTAGGGATATTTTTCTGACATTACTAGGCTGTATTGCTTTTAACAGTGAAGCGATTGACTGTGGGACTTAATTGAACTAACTTTGGACTGTTACCTGATAAATGTGATAAATGAGGTAATTGGACCCCAAGAAATAGCATTCTTCTTAATTTGACGTGATGGCCGGAACTCAGCGATTGCACTGGGCGCTGTGGTAGCGCTTCATTTAAAAATTTAGGTTAATAAGTCATTCTTTACTCTGGGACGAATCCTAGCCGTTATCGCGCGCTGAAGAAATAGTGACAATTTCAAAAACTACCCTTCATTGACTTTCTAACGGTATCAATCCGCTTCAGTTACAATGGCTGCGTCACATATTCTTTCCCACAGGTAGTTAGGGATGTTTTTCTGATATTACTAGGTTGGATCGCTTTTAACAGGGAAACGATTGACTGTGTCACTTAAATGAACTGATTTTGGACTGTCACTTATAAATGTGATAAATGGGCCGATTGGACTTCCACAAATAACATTCCTCTTAATTTGACATGATTGCTGGAATTCAGCGATTACAATGGGCGCTGTGGTAGCGCTTCATTTAAGAAGTTAGATAAATAAGTCATATTTACTGTGGGACCAATCCTGGCCATTAGCACGCGCTGAATAAACAGAAACAGTTTTAGTAACTACAATTCATTGACTTTATAGCGGTATCAATCCGTTTGAGTTGCAACGGTTGGGTCACATATTCGTACTAACATGTATTTAGGGATGTTTTTCTGATAATACTAGGTTGGATCGCTTTTAACAGGGAAACGATTGACTGTGGCACTTAAATGAACTAACTTTGGACTGTGACCTGATAAATGTGATAAATGAGGCAATTGGACCCCAAGAAATAGCATTCTTCTTAATTTGACGTGATGGCCGGAACTCAGCGATTGCACTGGGCGCTGTGGTAGCGCTTCATTTAAAAATTTAGATTAATAAGTCATTCTTTACTCTGGGACGAATCCTAGCCGTTATTGCGCGCTGAAGAAATAGCGACAATTTCAAAAACTACCCGTCATTGACTTTCTAACGGTATCAATCCGCTTCAGTTACAATGGCAGCGTCACATATTCGTCCCCACAGGTATTTAGGGATGTTTTTCTGATATTACTAGGTTGGATCGCTTTTAACAGGGAAACGATTGACTGTGGGACTTAATTGAATTGATTTTGGACTGTGACCTAATAAATGTGATAAATGAGACAATTGGTCTCCAAGGAAAAACATTCTTCTTAATTTGACATGACTGCCGGAACTCAGCGATTGCACTAAGCGCTGTGGTAGCGCTTCTATTAAAAATTTAGATAAATAAGTCATTCTTTACTCTGGGACGAATCCTAGCCGTTATCGCGCGCTGAAGAAATATCGACAGTTTGAAAAACTATATTTCAATGATTTTCTAACGGTATCAGTCCGTTTGAGTTAGAACAGTTGCGTCACATATTTGTCCCCACATGTATTTAGGGTTTATTTTTCTGACATTACTAGGCTGTATTGCTTTTAACAGTGAAGCGATTGACTGTGGGACTTAATTGAATTGATTTTGGACTGTGACCTAATAAATGTGATAAATGAGACAATTGGACCCCAAGAAATAGCATTCTTCTTAATTTTACGTGATGGCCGGAACTCAGCGATTGCACTGGGCGCTGTGGTAGCGCTTCATTTAAAAATTTAGATTAATAAGTCATTCTTTACTCTGGGACGAATCCTAGCCGTTATCGCGCGCTGAAGAAATAGTGATAATTTCACAAACTGCCCTTCATTGACTTTCTAACGGTATCAATCCGCTTCAGTTACAATGGCTGCGTCACATATTCCTTCCCACATGTAATTAGGGATATTTTTCTGACATTACTAGGCTGTATTGCTTTTAACAGTGAAGCGATTGACTGTGGGACTTAATTGAACTAACTTTGGACTGTGACCTGATAAATGTGATAAATGAGGTAATTGGACCCCAAGAAATAGCATTCTTCTTAATTTGACGTGATTGCCGGAACTCAGCGATTGCACTGGGCGCTGTGGTAGCGCTTTATTTAAAAATTTAGATTAATAAGTCATTCTTTACTCTGGGACGAATCCTAGCCGTTATCGCGCGCTGAAGAAATAGTGACAATTTCAAAAACTACCCTTCATTGACTTTCTAACGGTATCAATCCGCTTCAGTTACAATGGCTGCGTCACATATTCTTTCCCACAGGTATTTAGGGATGTTTTTCTGATATTACTATGTTGGATCGCTTTTAACAGGGAAACGATTGACTGTGGCACTTAAATGAACTGATTTTGGACTGTCACTTATAAATGTGATAAATGGGCCGATTGGACTTCCACAAATAACATTCCTCTTAATTTGACATGATTGCTGGAATTCAGCGATTACAATGGGCGCTGTGGTAGCGCTTCGTTTAAGAAGTTAGATATATAAGTCATATTTACTGTGGGACCAATCCTAGCCATTAGCACGCGCTGAATAAACAGAAACAGTTTTATTAACTACATTTCATTGACTTTATAGCGGTATCAATCCGTTTGAGTTACAACGGTTGGGTCACATATTCGTACTAACATGTATTTAGCGAGATTTCTCTGATATTACTAGGTGGCATCGCTTTTAACAGTGAAACGATTGACTGTGGGACTTAATTGAATTCATTTTGGACTGTGACCTAATAAATGTGATAAATGAGACAATTGGTCTCCAAGAAATAGCATTCTTCTTAATTTGACATGATTGCTGGAATTCAGCGATTACATTAGGCTCTGTGGTAGCGCTTTATTTAAAAATTTAGATAAAAAAGTCTTGTTAATACTGTGAGACAAATCCTAGCCGTTATGGCGGGCTGATGAAACTATCGACAGTTTCAAAAACTATATTTCATTGACTTTCTAACGGTGTCAGCCAGTTTGAGTTACAACGGTTGTGTCACATGTTCGTACCAACATGTACTTAGCGATATTTTTCTCATACTACTAGGTTGCATCGTTTTACCAGTGCAACGATTGACTGTGGGACTTAATTGAACTGATTTTGGACTGTGATCTTATAAATATGATAAATGACCCAATTAGTCTCCAAGGAATAACATTCTTCTTAATTTGACATGATTGCTGGATTTCAGCGACTACATTAGGCTCTGTGGTAGCGCTTTACTTAAAAAGTTAAATAAAAAAAGTCTTTTTTTTCTGTGGGACCAATCCTGGCCGTTATCGTGCGCTGAAGAAATAGAGACAGTTTCAAAAACTACATTTCAATGATTTTCTAACGGTATCAGTCCGTTTGAGTTACAACAGTTGCGTCACATATTCGTCCCCACATGTATTTAGGGATATTTTTCTAACATTACTAGGCTGTATTGCTTTTAACAGTGAAGCGATTGACTGTGGGACTTAATTGAACTAACTTTGGACTGTGACCTGATAAATGTGATAAATGAGGCCATTGGACCCCAAGAAATAGCATTCTTCTTAATTTGACGTGATGGCCGAAACTCAGCGATTGCACTGGGCGCTGTGGTAGCGCTTCATTTAAAAATTTAGATTAATAAGTCATTCTTTACTCTGGGACGAATCCTAGCCGTTATCGCGCGCTGAAGAAATAGTGACAATTTCAAAAACTACCCTTCATTGACTTTCTAACGGTATCAATCCGCTTCAGTTACAATGGCTGCGTCACATATTCGTCCCCACAGGTATTTAGGGATGTTTTTCTGATATTACTAGGTTGGATCGCTTTTAACAGGGAAACGATTGACTGTGGCACTTAAATGAACTGATTTTGGACTGTCACTTATAAATGTGATAAATGAGCCAATTGGACTTCCACAAATAACATTCCTCTTAATTTGACATGATTGCTGGAATTCAGCGATTACAATGGGCGCTGCGGTAGCGCTTCATTTAAGAAGTTAGATAAATAAGTCATATTTACTGTGGGACCAATCCTGGCCATTAGCACGCGCTGAATAAACAGAAACAGTTTTAATAACTACATTTCATTGACTTTATAGCGGTATCAATCCGTTTGAGTTACAACGGTTGGGTCACATATTCGTACTAACATGTATTTAGCGAGATTTTTCTGATATTACTAGGTGGCATCGCTTTTAACAGTGAAACGATTGACTGTGGGACTTAATTGAACTAACTTTGGACTGTGACCTGGTAAATGTGATAAATGAGGCAATTGGACCCCAAGAAATAACATTCTTCTTAATATGACGTGATGGCCGAAACTCAGCGATTGCACTGGGCGCTGTGGTAGCGCTTCATTTAAAAATTTAGATTAATAAGTCATTCTTTACTCTGGGACGAATCCTAGCCGTTATCGGGCGCTGAAGAAATAGTGACAATTTCAAAAACTACCCTTCATTGACTTTCCAACGGTATCAATTCGCTTCAGTTACAATGGCTGCGTCACATATTCGTCCCCACAGGTATTTAGGGATGTTTTTCTGATATTACTAGGTTGGATCGCTTTTAACAGGGAAACGATTGACTGTGGCACTTAAATGAACTAACTTTGGACTGTGACCTGATAAATGTGATAAATGAGGCAATTGGACCCCAAGAAGTAGCATTCTTCTTAATTTGACGTGATGGCCGGAACTCAGCGATTGCACTGGGCGCTGTGGTAGCGCTTCATTTAAATATTTAGATTAATAAGTCATTCTTTACTCTGGGACGAATCCTAGCCGTTATCGCGCGCTGAAGAAATAGCGACAATTTCAAAAACTACCCGTCATTGACTTTCTAACGGTATCAATCCGCTTCAGTTACAATGGCTGCGTCACATATTCGTCCCCACAGGTATTTAGGGATGTTTTTCTGATATTACTAGGTTGGATCGCTTTTAACAGGGAAACGATTGACTGTGGGACTTAATTGAATTGATTTTGGACTGTGACCTAATAAATGTGATAAATGAGACAATTGGTCTCCAAGGAAAAACATTCTTCTTAATTTGACATGACTGCCGGAACTCAGTGATTGCACTAAGCGCTGTGGTAGCGCTTCTATTAAAAATTTAGATAAATAAGTCATTCTTTACTCTGGGACGAATCCTAGCCGTTATCGCGCGCTGAAGAAATATCGACAGTTTCAAAAACTATATTTCAATGATTTTCTAACGGTATCAGTCCGTTTGAGTTAGAACAGTTGCGTCACATATTCGTCCCCACATGTATTTAGGGTTTATTTTTCTGACATTACTAGGCTGTATTGCTTTTAACAGTGAAGCGATTGACTGTGGGACTTAATTGAATTGATTTTGGACTGTGACCTAATAAATGTGATAAATGAGACAATTGGACCCCAAGAAATAGCATTCTTCTTAATTTGACGTGATGGCCGGAACTCAGCGATTGCACTGGGCGCTGTGGTAGCGCTTCATTTAAAAATTTAGATTAATAAGTCATTCTTTACTCTGGGACGAATCCTAGCCGTTATCGCGCGCTGAAGAAATAGTGATAATTTCACAAACTGCCCTTTATTGACTTTCTAACGGTATCAATCCGCTTCAGTTACAATGGCTGCGTCACATATTCCTTCCCACATGTATTTAGGGATATTTTTCTGACATTACTAGGCTGTATTGCTTTTAACAGTGAAGCGATTGACTGTGGGACTTAATTGAACTAACTTTGGACTGTGACCTGATAAATGTGATAAATGAGGTAATTGGACCCCAAGAAATAGCATTCTTCTTAATTTGACGTGATTGCCGGAACTCAGCGATTGCACTGGGCGCTGTGGTAGCGCTTCATTTAAAAATTTAGATTAATAAGTCATTCTTTACTCTGGGACGAATCCTAGCCGTTATCGCGCGCTGAAGAAATAGTGACAATTTCAAAAACTAACCTTCATTGACTTTCTAACGGTATCAATCCGCTTCAGTTACAATGGCTGCGTCACATATTCTTTCCCACAGGTATTTAGGGATGTTTTTCTGATATTACTATGTTGGATCGCTTTTAACAGGGAAACGATTGACTGTGGCACTTAAATGAACTGATTTTGGACTGTCACTTATAAATGTGATAAATGGGCCGATTGGACTTCCACAAATAACATTCCTCTTAATTTGACATGATTGCTGGAATTCAGCGATTACAATGGGCGCTGTGGTAGCGCTTCGTTTAAGAAGTTAGATATATAAGTCATATTTACTGTGGGACCAATCCTGGCCATTAGCACGCGCTGAATAAACAGAAACAGTTTTATTAACTACATTTCATTGACTTTATAGCGGTATCAATCCGTTTGAGTTACAACGGTTGGGTCACATATTCGTACTAACATGTATTTAGCGAGATTTTTCTGATATTACTAGGTGGCATCGCTTTTAACAGTGAAACGATTGACTGTGGGACTTAATTGAATTGATTTTGGACTGTGACCTAATAAATGTGATAAATGAGAGAATTGGTCTCCAAGGAATAGCATTCTTCTTAATTTGACATGATTGCTGGAATTCAGAGATTACATTAGGCTCTGTGGTAGCGCTTTATTTAAAAATTTAGATAAAAAAGTCTTGTTTTTACTGTGAGACAAATCGTAGCCGTTATCGCGGGCTGATGAAACTATCGACAGTTTCAAAAACTATATTTCATTGACTTTCTAACGGTGTCAGCCAGTTTGAGTTACAACGGTTGTGTCACATGTTCGTACCAACATGTACTTAGCGATATTTTTCTCATACTACTAGGTTGCATCGTTTTACCAGTGCAACGATTGACTGTGGGACTTAATTGAACTGATTTTGGACTGTGATCTTATAAATATGATAAATGACCCAATTAGTCTCCAAGGAATAACATTCTTCTTAATTTGACATGATTGCTGGATTTCAGCGACTACATTAGGCTCTGTGGTAGCGCTTTACTTAAAAAGTTAAATAAAAAAAGTCTTTTTTTTCTGTGGGACCAATCCTGGCCGTTATCGTGCGCTGAAGAAATAGAGACAGTTTCAAAAACTACATTTCAATGATTTTCTAACGGTATCAGTCCGTTTGAGTTACAACAGTTGCGTCACATATTCGTCCCCACATGTATTTAGGGATATTTTTCTAACATTACTAGGCTGTATTGCTTTTAACAGTGAAGCGATTGACTGTGGGACTTAATTGAACTAACTTTGGACTGTGACCTGATAAATGTGATAAATGAGGCCATTGGACCCCAAGAAATAGCATTCTTCTTAATTTGACGTGATGGCCGAAACTCAGCGATTGCACTGGGCGCTGTGGTAGCGCTTCATTTAAAAATTTAGATTAATAAGTCATTCTTTACTCTGGGACGAATCCTAGCCGTTATCGCGCGCTGAAGAAATAGTGACAATTTCAAAAACTACCCTACATTGACTTTCTAACGGTATCAATCCGCTTCAGTTACAATGGCTGCGTCACATATTCGTCCCCACAGGTATTTAGGGATGTTTTTCTGATATTACTAGGTTGGATCGCTTTTAACAGGGAAACGATTGACTGTGGCACTTAAATGAACTGATTTTGGACTGTCACTTATAAATGTGATAAATGAGCCAATTGGACTTCCACAAATAACATTCCTCTTAATTTGACATGATTGCTGGAATTCAGCGATTACAATGGGCGCTGCGGTAGCGCTTCATTTAAGAAGTTAGATAAATAAGTCATATTTACTGTGGGACCAATCCTGGCCATTAGCACGCGCTGAATAAACAGAAACAGTTTTAATAACTACATTTCATTGACTTTATAGCGGTATCAATCCGTTTGAGTTACAACGGTTGGGTCACATATTCGTACTAACATGTATTTAGGGTTTATTTTTCTGACATTACTAGGCTGTATTGCTTTTAACAGTGAAGCGATTGACTGTGGGACTTAATTGAACTAACTTTGGACTGTGACCTGATAAATGTGATAAATGAGGCAATTGGACCCCAAGAAATAACATTCTTCTTAATATGACGTGATGGCCGAAACTCAGCGATTACACTGGGCGCTGTGGTAGCACTTTATTTTAAAATTTAGATAAAAAGTCATTCTTTACTGTGTGACCAATCCTAGCCGTTATCGCGCGCTGATGAAATAGTGACAGGTTTAAAAACTGCATTTCTTTGAGCTTCTAACGGTGTCAGTCCGTATGAGTTACAACGGTTGTGTCACATATTCGTAGTAACATGTATTTAGCGATATTTTTCTGATATTACTAGGTTGGATCGCTTTTAACAGGGAAACGATTGACTGTGGCACTTAAATGAACTGATTGTGGACTGTCACTTATAAATGTGATAAATGAGCCAATTGGACTTCCACAAATAACATTCCTCTTAATTTGACATGATTGCTGGAATTCAGCGATTACAATGGGCGCTGTGGTAGAGCTTCATTTAAGAAGTTAGATAAATAAGTCATATTTACTGTGGGACCAATCCTGGCCATTAGCACGCGCTGAATAAACAGAAACAGTTTTAATAACTACATTTCATTGACTTTATAGCGGTATCAATCCGTTTGAGTTACAACGGTTGGGTCACATATTCGTCCCCACATGTATTTAGGGTTTATTTTTCTGACATTACTAGGCTGTATTGCTTTTAACAGTGAAGCGATTGACTGTGGGACTTAATTGAACTAACTTTGGACTGTGACCTGATAAATGTGATAAATGAGGCAATTGGACCCCAAGAAATAGCATTCTTCTTAATTTGACGTGATGGCCGGAACTCAGCGATTGCACTGGGCGCTGTGGTAGCGCTTCATTTAAAAATTTAGATTAATAAGTCATTCTTTACTCTGGGACGAATCCTAGCCGTTATCGCGCGCTGAAGAAATAGCGACAATTTCAAAAACTACCCTTCATTGACTTTCTAACGGTATTAATCCGCTTCAGTTACAATGGCTGCGTCACATATTCGTACCCACAGGTATTTAGGGATGTTTTTCTGATATTACTAGGTTGGATCGCTTTTAACAGGGAAACGATTGACTGTGGGACTTAATTGAATTGATTTTGGACTGTGACCTAATAAATGTGATAAATGAGACAATTGGTCTCCAAGGAAAAACATTCTTCTTAATTTGACATGACTGCCGGAACTCAGCGATTGCACTAAGCGCTGTGGTAGCGCTTCATTTAAAAATTTAGATAAATAAGTCATTTTTTACTCTGGGACGAATCCTAGCCGTTATCGCGCGCTGAAGAAATATCGACAGTTTCAAAAACTATATTTCAATGATTTTCTAACGGTATCAGTCCGTTGGAGTTACAACAGTTGCGTCACATATTCGTCCCCACATGTATTTAGGGTTTATTTTTCTGACATTACTAGGCTGTATTGCTTTTAACAGTGAAGCGACTGACTGTGGGACTTAATTGAACTAACTTTGGACTGTGACCTGACAAATGTGATAAATGAGGCAATTGGACCCCAAGAAATAGCATTCTTCTTAATTTGACGTGATGGCCGGAACTCAGCGATTGCACTGGGCGCTGTGGTAGCGCTTCATTTAAAAATTTAGATAAATAAGTCATATTTACTGTGGGACCAATCCTGGCCGTTAGCACGCGCTGAATAAATAGAAACAGCTTCAAAAACTAGATTTCATTGACTTTCTAGCGGCATCAATCCGTTTGAGTTACAACTGTTGCGTCACATATTCGTACCAACATGTATTTACTGATATTATCCGCTATTACTAGGTAGCATCGCTTTTAACATTGAAACGATTGACTGTGGGACTTAATTGAATTGATTTTGGACTGTGACCTAATAAATGTGATAAATGAGACAATTGGTCTCCAAGGCAAAAATTCTTTTTAATTTGACATGACTGCCGGAACTCAGCGATTGCACTAAGCGCTGTGGTAGCGCTTCATTTAAAAATTTAGATAAATAACTCATTCTTTACTCTGGAACGAATCATAGCCGTTATCGCGCGCTGAAGAAATATCGACAGTTTCAAAAACTATATTTCATTGACTTTCTAACGGTGTCAGTCAGTTTGAGTTACAACGGTTGTGTCACATGTTCGTACCAACATGTATTTAGCGATATTTTTACGCTATTACTGGGTTGTATCGCCATTAACAGTGAAACCATTGACTGTGGGTCTTATTTGAATTGATTTTGGACTGTGATCTTATAAATGTGATAAATGACCCAATTAGTCTCCAAGAAATAACATTTTTCTTAATTTGACGTGATTGTCGGAACTCAGCTATTACACTGGGCGCCGTGGCAGCACTTCATTTAAAAATTTAGATAAATAAGTCATTTTTCACTGTGGGACCAATCCTAGCCGTTATCGCGCGCGGAAGAAATAGAGACAGTTTCAAAAACTGCATTTCAATGAATTTTTAACTGTATCAGTCCGTTTGAGTTACAACATTTGCGTCACATATTCGTCCCCACATGTATTTAGGGATATTTTTCTGATATTACTAGGCTGTATTGCTTTTAACAGTGAAGCAATTGACTGTGGTACTTAACTGAACTAACTTTGGACTGTGAACTGATGAATGTGATAAATGAGGCAATTGGACCCCAAGAAATAGCATTCTTCTTAATGTGACGTGATTGCCGGAACTCAGCCGTTGCACTGGGCGCTGTGGTAGCGCTTCATTTAAAAATTTAGATTAATAAGTCATTCTTTACTCTGGGACGAATCCTAGCCGTCATCGCCCGCTGAAAAAATAGCGACAGTTTCAAAAACTACATTTCATTGACTTTCTAGCGGTATCAATCCGCTTGAGTTACAATGGTTGCGTCACATATTCGTCCCCACATGGATTTAGGGCTGTTTTTCTGATATTACTAGGTTGTATCGCTTTTAACAGTGAAACGATTGATTGTGGGACTTAATTGAACTGATTTTGACCTGTGACCTTATAAATATGATAAATGAGCCAATTGGACTCCGAAAAATAACATTCCTTTTAATTTGACATGATTGCCGAAACTCAGCGATTACACTGGGCGCTGTGGTAGGGCTTCATTTAAAGATTTAAAGAAAAATGTCATTTTTTACCGTGGGACCAATCCTAGCCACACAATGAAAGTGGAGCTCCCTAGGACATTTTTCCTAAACCCTAATTTCAAGGGTCTAGCGCAGCACTGTTTCCTCGCTACATTAATGCTCTGGCGCACTCACCGTTTTTTGAGTCAAACCATAATTTCAAGGGTCTAGCGCAGCACTGTTTCCTCGCTATATTGATCCTCTACGCAAAGGGTCAATACCGCGGGCAATTACCGCTCTCCTGCAGCACTCTCGTACGAACGCAATGTTGTCACCCTGGTTGGGGTCGCAACATAAAATAAAATGTCCAGCGTCCCAGAAGATTTTCTAACATATTTTAAAACAATGACTTCTTACTTGAGAAGCATGATTAGCAGTCTCTATGAGGCTGTATCTGCACCAGTGGCAGCAACACGTGATGCACTCGCAGAGAGACTGCAGAGTGTGCGTGAAACTGCTTCTTTATTATACCACAAGGCTAAGGAGAGACTTGGTTACGGTCAAGCCTTGAAAGCCACCGTTGAAGAGGCTGCTGTAGAAGAAGAACAAGTGGAAGAAGCGGATCACAGTGCTGTTGAAACGGAAGGTGGATTTGATGGTAATTATCGACATTTCCGAAGTGAGGGAACACCAGAACGTCAAGTGGTGAGTATTGAACAGTACCTGGATCAACAGAAACAACATGTGGAGAAAGTCATCACAGACTTGCAAAACACTAGACAGAATTGGAAGTTTCAACTGAATCTCGTGGTGGAGTTTGTGCACAGGGAAAATCCTTCTGACAAGTTCACAAAACCAATATGGAGTGAAGCTGTCACAATCATGGAAGGAAGCGACATCGAAGAATTGATCGAAGAGATGTATAAAAGCCTGCTAAAACGCTTTGAAATGACATCGGAGAAACTCAAAAAAAGCGACTACATCTTCAACCGAATCACAGAAATGACGCATCACTGCCACATGATTGACCTTATGAGAGGTAGATCATGGTTCAAGACACCCGAATGGCTGCAAAAAAAGCACTGCATCATCAATCCCAAAAATAAAGACGATCAGTGCTTCAAATGGGCTGTCATTGCAGCCCTCCATTTTGATGGCATTGGAGCACATCCTGAGCGCATCTCGAAGCTCGAACCGTTTGTTGACAAGTACAATTGGAGTGCCATCGAGTTCCGAACTCCCAAAACACACTGGAAAAGGTTTAAAAGGCAAAACCCCAACGTGGCGCTGAATGTCTACTTTTCTGAAGAAGATTTTCAGGTCAGACAGGCATATGTTTCGAAACACAACACGACACGTAAAAAGGTGGCAGATGTGCTAATCATTCAAGAAGGAGGGAAAAAGCACTACGTTGCCATTAAAAGATACTCTGCGCTCATGCGCGGTTTATCATCTAGACATCGAGGTGATCACTACTGTCGAAACTGCATGCACGGATTCCGCAGTCAAGAGACACGAGACAATCACATGAAAGTGTGCATGGACCATGATTTTTGCGAGATTATCATGCCTAAAGAAGGAACAGTACTCAAACACGAAGATGGGCAAAAGTCGCTCAGAATGCCATTTGTCATCTATGCAGACACAGAATGTATCTTGGAACCTGTTCAAGGTTGTGATGGAGACCCTGAAAAATCACACACCAGAGACGTCAGCAAGCATGTGGCTTCAGGATATGCCTTCATAACCAAATTTGCACATGGAGAAGTAGAAGAATCATCCGACTGCTATCGTGGAAAAGACTGCATGGAAATGTTTTGCAAGGGACTGAGAGATCAAGTCAATAGAGCTATCAGACATCCACAGAAGAAGATGATCCCGTTGACACACGAAGAGAAAGAAGCCCACAAGTCTGCAAAAAGATGCTTCATTTGCAATGGGCTTTTCAAGAAGAACAACAAAGACATCACAATGCGCAAAGTTCGAGATCACTGTCACTACACTGGTCAGTATTGAGGAGCTGCACACAGTTCGTGCAACCTAAAATATCGCATCCCCAACGAGATTCCGGTGGTCATGCACAATCGCTCACGGTATGACGATCACATCATCATCAAGCAACTGGCCAGGGAATTCAAAAGCCACGAGTTTGAATGTCTGGGTAAAAACAGCGAAAAATACATCAGCTTCTCCATCAAGCAATCCGTCACATTTCAAGGAAAAGACGGCGAACCGCTGAAGCAGATGAAGAAGAATAAGAAAACCAACCAAATGAAAGAAGTGGAAATCAGTGGGACCTGCAAAATCAAGTTCATCGACAGCTGCAGGTTCATGCAAAGCTCACTGTCAAGCCTTGTAGATAATTTAGCTGGAACCAACAGTGAAAGTGTCAGCTGCAACGACTGCAAATCAAACATGGAACTCATCGAGATTGACTCAGAGTACAAGGCGCAATTCAAGTGCCAAACCTGTTACTGCTCTTACAAGACGGTGGAACTGAGTGAGCATTCCATGAAGAAGAAATTTTCCAACACATTCAAGCATGCAAAGGGCAATGACGAGCACTTTAGACTTTTGCTGCGTAAGGGTGTTTACCCCTACGAATACATGGATGCGTGGGAGCGTTTTGAAGAGACAGCACTTCCTCCAAAAGCACAATTTTACAGCAGCTTGAACCTTGAAAACATCACCGAAAACGACTACAATCATGCTCAAAAGGTGTGGAAGGCTTTCAACATCAAAAACCTTGGAGAGTACCACGATCTCTACGTGATGAGCGACACGCTTCTTTTAGCAGACGTTTTTGAAAATTGCGTGAAGACCTCGAAAATTTTACTCAAGCTTTTATAGAAAATTATAAAAATGGAGATGATGGCTATTTTCTTGAAGTGGATGTCCACTACCCGAAAAAGCTGCACAAACTCCACAACGACCTTCCATTCTTGCCTGAAAAGATGCGTCTGAACAACGACTGTGAAAAGTTGACGTGCAATGTGTTTGACAAGGAAAAATACGTGCTGCACATTCGCAAATTGCAGCAGGCACTGCAGCATGTATTGGTTCTCACCAAGGTGCACCGAGTCATTAAGTTCAAGCAAAGTGCTTGGCTGAAACCCTACATTGACATGAACACAAAGCTGCGAAAGGATACCAAAAATGACTTTGAGAAAGACTTTTTTAAGCTGATGAATAATAGCGTCTTTGGCAAGACCATGGAGAACGTTCGCAAGCACCGTGACATCAAACTGTTGATAACGGAATGGAGGCGCAAGAAGCTCGCATCAGCTCCAAACTATCACAGCACATCAAGATTTGACAAGAAATTTGTGGCAATGGAAATGAACAAAGTGAAGGTCGTCATGAACAAACCTGTCTACCTCGGCCTCTCCATCTTGGACTTGAGCAAACTCACGATGTATGAGTTTCACTATGACTATATCAAGCCGAAGTTTGGTGCAAGCGCAGAGCTTTGCTACATGGACACAGATAGTTTCGTCTACCACATCAAAACAGACGATGTCTATAAAGATATCGCAGGTGACGTTGAATCAAGGTTTGACACATCGAATTACAGTCCCGAAGACAAACGTCCCTTGCCTATTGGCAAAAACAAGAAAAAATTGTGCTTAATGAAGGATCAACTTGGTGGCAAAATCATGATCGAATTTGTTGCATTGAGGTTAAAAATGTATGCGTACAAGACACTCGAAGGATACGTGCAAAAGAAGGCAAAAGGTACAAAAAAGTGTGTCGTCAAGAAACAGATCACGTTCGCAGACTATTTGAACAGCCTTCAGACCTGTCAAAATTTGTATCGCACGTAACTGAGATTTACCAGTCGAAAACACGAGATTTTCACCGAAAAGCTGAACAAAATTGCGCTGAGTGTTGATGATGACAAGCGACTTCAAGCTCAAGGTGGGTTCACCTTTGCACATGGAAGCAGTCCTGGATTGGTTTGCAACCAAGAATTGCTCACCAGACTGTGGCATCCCGACCATGTTAAACCATGGATGTTTTGGGTCTCGCGGGATGCTTCAAAAATTTATTTGCATCTCACACACATAGTCTCAGTGTTTTCAAAATTTTCTGTTTCAAACGTTTGCATTCAGCGTGGTATTGATCACGAAAATGCATTAATAAAAATGATACTTGAACTCTTGTTGGTAATGTTGTACGTACGTTTTTTGTACGTCTACTGCAAGTTTTCCTCTCTAATAAAAGTTATGTCAGAACTGAATGAAATTTTAGACGTCTTAGACACACCGTCACCAGCAATGAGAAAGCGGGAAAAAGTCAAGCAAAACTTGAGTCTCGTCAACTCTCTGGGAAAAAAGCAGTGGACGCCTGAGTTGCTGGATAAAGCGACAGAGAAACAACTTGACAACCTCTTGAAGAAGCTCGAGGCACAAGCGCAAAAATCAGCAGCAAAAGACTTGCTGTCGAAAATTTCAGGTGTTGACAATTTTCAGACCATGATGAGCGACATAAACGCAAACTTACTGATTCAAAACTCGACTTCAGAGTTGATTGGTAATGTAACGGAGAAATTGCCATCGTTCACAGGGAACTCTCCGATGGAAGTTGCAGGGTAATACATGTATGAAAAGTGCGGGCTGTGGCTCGCTCCCGTCTCTCTGTTGTGCCCAGTTTTCAACCATATGAACTGGAAAAAATTCAGCGAAATTGCCGAGGAGCGTCAAGCGCAAATCAAACTGCGAAAAGATGTGCCGCCTTTTCCGGATGAAATAGAACCAAGTTTCGCAGAGCAGAAACCGTCTTGATGTAAAAAAAGATTTTTGTACGTCTCACGACTTACAAATAAATGAGTGAATCTAACCAAATCATAACCAAGAAGAATGAGGGTCGTGTTGCTGCTGGCAAGAGACTTGCAGAATGGAATCGCAAAAACAAGGCCAAGTTGAAGCAAGTACCTGCTCGGGTCGAGACAAGTGAGAATTCAAGCACCCAGCAAGTACTTCGCAAGAGGGTCAGGAACCTGTCGCAGGTCCTCACAAGTTCAGTGCATATCTCTATGGCGCTGGAGGTATTGCCGTACTTGCCGGTTGCGTGGCAGTCTATTACATACGTAAGAAGCCTGCTGAAACCGTCTTCACAGGAGTACGTGCGCCTCAACCCACGCGAAAGCAAGAGCCCGAGCGTCAGCCTGATATTGACATTTTGAAGATGCGATAATCTATAATAAATGAGCAGCAAAGAGTATCAGAAAGAAGTCGTCGATTCCTTGTGGGAATCTGTCAGACTAGTATCCTATGCTATTGTCTTGGCGCTAGGCGCGAAAAAAGCTCTGGGAGTTTCTAGACCGGGGGCCAAGATGGACATGGAGGACGGCTTGAAGCTCGCTGGCTATATGACAGGAGCGATATTATTCGACGATTACGCGATAAAACAAGGGTGGTATAAGCGTTCCATGATGCCTCCAAAATAGTTGACCAACGAGAAGACTACACTATACAAATATCCAACCAATGTGGGCAAGCGAGAACATTAGAAAAGGTAACCGCTTCATCTCTAAGTAAGCGCCCTAGCATGTCTGCCCAAGGCAAACACGAGTGACCCGAAGGACCTAAAATAAAATGACTCTAGACATTGTCAAGGAGCCGCATACGGCAATCTTTACTGGACCGACAAGCTGTGGCAAGACGCAGCGTGTCCTGGATTTGCTTGAAAACGAGTATAGGCAGCATTTCGACAACATTGTCATTCTCTGCCCTACAATCCGCTGGAACAAGACCTATCAAGAGAGATCCTCGCTATGGAGGGATGACTACGTGTTTCTGGTGGATCCAAAGGAGCAGCTGTTCGAATGGATCCAAAAACTGTCGTCGTTGGAAGAGACGCTCTTCATCATTGACGATATGATAGCCGACGAGAGTCTCGACAAAACTCGTGGTGCGTGATAGAACTAGCTGTTTCGGGTAGACATCGCAAACACAGTCTCTGGCTACTAACACAAAGATATAAGAAGATCCCAATAACAGTAAGAGATCAAATGAAACAGCTTTTTGTCTGGTATCCGAAGAATCGGAAGGAGTTTGAGCTCATTCATGAAGAGAACGATGTAATTTCAAGTAGGGAAGAAATTTCCATTATTAAGGCTCAGCTCAAGAAGTCCAAGCATGCTTGCTTGTACATAAGACTGGAGCATCCTAGAAGTTACAAGATTGTTGGATGCAAGTTAGACTCTTGACATATAAGAAAAGATGGATAATGAGAGCGTAATTAAAGCTGTGTATCAAGCTCTTTTGAGAGCCCATTCCAGACTAATAGATGCAGTGGATGATGACGATGACAGCAAACTGGTAAACACAACTCGGGATATTGAAGAGTTATGCAAAAAATATCCATGGCTTCCTCAGCTTGGTGTTGGTTATTGGACCTCGTAATTTTGTGACTTTTTTCGAATCACAAAAAAAACTGTGGTTGAATCTTGGCGTGTATAAGAAAGATGTCTCTTGTGGTTGATTACTTTAAAGGAAAGCAAGTCCAATCATTGTGCATTGGCCTACGAGGCCAATGCCTTATAGGCCAATACCTCATAGCCAAAGACGTGTGGAGAGCTGTCGGCTATAACGATAATTGTAATGGTAGAAAAGCTATTCAGGTACATGTACCGGAGAAGTATGTAAGGCGGGCCTGGGAGGTTAAAAGTACCGCAGAAGACAAGGGGGTTGATATCAACCCCCTTCATCCAGACACGATGTTACTGACAGAGCCAGGCCTTTATTGCTCCCTCTTGAGGTGTGGTAGACCTGAAGCAGAACCATTTTTGGATTGGTTTGTTGAAAAAAAGAAAGCGGAGCTGGTTCTGCGCAACAACGACTTGAATTACAAGGATCGAACGATAGCCGGACAAGAGCAAGAAATCATAGAGCTACGACAGCGACATGTTCCATGTGCGCAAGATCCTAGAAAGGATAACGGAATGGTTATAATCCAAAAGAATAACGATGATGAATATCCGCATGTCGCTATATGTGGGCAACAAGGCTATGTAGCGCAAAAGATTCGCAACAAGTTAACAGATCATCCCAAAGGTCAACTCGTCGTTCTTGCAGAAACCCCAAATGCCATTGTACATTACAACTGGCTCCGAGAGCGTGGATGCATTGAAGTAAATCCCGAACGTCCAAGGCGCTTTCGATTAGGTCGTAATTATACACATCAGAGATTGATGGAGCTTGCCGAGATCTAGGATTTTTTTTTGTAACCCTGATAGATTACAAAAACCACGCTTATGGGTATCAACTGAGAAGTTCCCCCGTAGCCTTGATGAAATGGCTCGTGAAATTTACCATTCCTTAACATACTCCGGAGGCAGCTTCGTGTCTTCAGGAACCCGCAAAAGCTCTTCTTTCACAAACACACGCTCTGGACCATCTGCAAGGTAGTACATCGTTCGGTTGTCTGGTTCGTTGACGATGCGGTCCAAACGGAACGTTTTTTTCGACCAAATCATGTCAGTTGCACGTCTTCTCTGATCTCCATGCTCTTCACCGGGTTGCAAAAAATGTCGGTAGAGACCATCTTCTGAAAGAGGCTTCTTGTCAGGCTTGTAGCTTGCTTTTTGTGGAACCTCGTCGAGTTTGACTGCATCGATAGGTTTCATCTTGATTCCAGCGGTTTTAGTGTTGTTCATCTGATCCACAATTTTGTAGAGTTGCTTGACCCATATCGTCGATACTTTTCCCTCTTCGTTGAGCTGTTGAGCATCTTGAGCCTTGAAGAGACGCCTCGCGAGCTGCTTTTTGAAGTTTTCCACAAAGGCAGTGTGTCTATGATGGTACTTTGTCACCGTCCTGTCGATCTTGACGTCATGTTTTTGAAAGGTCTTTGTAACGTCTGCAAGGAACTCGGTTCCTGCATCTATCATGACAGTCTCGGGCCACGTCAAGGGTCTGGCCTTGCCTCCGGGCTTCGCGTAAATGTCCTCGATCACTTTGGCCACTTCTGCAGCCTTTTTCGTTTGCAGGGGTCTCGCCACTTTGAACCTGCTGGCAATGTCAATTCCAGTAAGAATGTATTTGTATTTCGAGCCATACAGGCGATCATGAGGCATGCTAAGCAAATCAAATTGATGTACTGCATTTGGAACTGTAACGGTGTAATGAGGATGTTTTACCACCTTTGGCCCTGGAATGTGAACCTGCCAGAAGGCCTGGTGGGCAAGGTAGATTTTGACCTTTTTCGCAGACAAACCACTAAGTTCAACTAGTTTTTCAATGGCTTCGTTTCCGATCCAGAGATGTGTGGGCTGATAGTAAATACTGCTCAATTTTTCCTTCTCTGTGGGAATTTTCGACATGTTTATTACACATCGAAAACATTTTACATATAACTCCTGTGGAGACGCTAGGCGAACTGGTACACTGCAAAACCAAGGAGGGCTAAGGATCCAACGATGAACGTTAGCTCACCGTCTTGTTGCTGCTTGCTGGGCGTGTAGAAGTCGGATAACTTAGGAGCCTTCTAGATCGTTGCGATGTAATAGTCTCTCATACCTTCATCGAGCTCCTTCAAGCTATCTCCAGCTTGCCTTTTCAGCTCTCGTTGATGGTTATACCAATCGATCTTTGCCTGCCGATCTCTTACCCACTGTTGCTGAGCTGCTTAAAGTTGTTCAATCGCCTTGTCGTGCCTTTTACGCTCGGCCTCACCATGGCCTGACAGCTTACTGAACAAATAGTTGCTCCCCGAGAACGCGAGGGCATTGATTATAGCCCCACCCGCGAGTACTAATATGCTTGCCATCTTTATTTTAATATTCGACACTGTGAAAACGCCCATCTAAGATGTTCAGCTGAGCATCTTGAAGTAGGAAAACGTAGCATTTAATATCCCCCGTTGTTCCATCTGCTTTCTTGGTCATATGCAAGGTTATACCGTCTGACAATCTCTGTAATGGCCTTCCGGAACCGTGTAGACTATGATCAGGTGATGCTCGGAAATCAACAAACAGGGCGTATCTTTCTGTGAAGAACTGCCCAATCGTCACCTTTGAATCGTGGCTACCGAATAAGTTTACGATCTGCTCGAGGTGATCTTTCGGGAACATCGCGTGCGTGTAGAGCTCATTAGGTTCACCCTCGACAGTGATCGAGATTTTTTCAATCTTTGGGTTGTAGAAGACCTCGTTAGCACCCGAGTAAGCCTTCACTTTTCCAGGATCTACGAACAATAATAAGACGCCTTTTAAACTTTTTGCTGGAGTATCAATTTGCAAATTGTAGCTGGTATCAGCCTTTTTTATCGTGACAACTTTGCTACGGAGAACCCTTTCATAGGGTAGTGCCAAACGACTATACCGTGACATCATAGCGCTCGCGAGACCCTCGTTATTAACCTTGTCAAACTCTAGTGCGATATTAGTGATCTTGTACGCACTGTCTGCAGGTTTAGCTGCCGTGCTTCCTGAAGACACCGTACCACCATCTTTGATAACGTCACCATATGATGCAAAATGCATAACGAATTGCAGCCTATCTTGTAGCCCTGGCTGGTAGAACGGCAAGTCTCGTGTCAATTCAAACATTTTACCGATAGTGATGCAAAACGTGCTGCCATAAGCTGCGACGATCGCTTTTTCCTCATCCGTGCCTACATGATAAGTCGCTTTGACCTGTAAGGCGCGGATTGTACCGTCGTTGGGATTGATCCCCTCTAGGATCAAGTTGTTTTCCCGATCAAACTTGGGCAACCATACTCATGTTTTATTATTAGCTAATTTTCGTTTCAAATAAATGCCGATTAATCCAACATACGAAGGAGACGACTTTACGCCAGAGGAAAAAATTTCAGACAAGGATTTCAGTAGGCCTGATGCCAGCTCCACGCTAACGCCAGATCGCCTGGCGGCTCTGCAGGAGCATCAGGGTCAATGCGGCTCCGCAAGAGACACCACGACAAGACAGAGGGAAGAGCTACTGAAATCAAAAGTCGACGATCTTTACGAACACCTTGGTGAGGAGCTGGGGAAGCCAATCGCGAGATATTACAACGAGTTTAAGGCTCGGGGAAATCAGCTTCTTTTCGATGGCATAGAGATCACGAAAAGGCATGGTGAATTAAGGAGCGTTGCCGAGATACGGAGGAGGTTAGGTACAAATCGCTTGCGAGCCATGGGGTTTACCGACTATACCACACCAAACAAAGGCAGTAAGGTAATGGCTCAGAAACTCCTTAACGAGATTGTTCACGTTGATTGCCTAGCGGCTCAGCAGGAGAAGGCCGATGATATCGAAATGATGCCGCTGCTCGAGAACGTCCTTGATGAAACGGAGAGCCTGATCGATCGCCTACCGGCTCCGCAAGAGCAAGAGACTCCTTTTGGACCAGCGATCGCCTAGCGGCTCAGCAAGAGCAAGCCTTCACAGAGCGTGAAAGAAGAGGGCTCAACCTAGAGCTTCAAACGCTAAAGGGTAACCTAAAGCAATTGAAAAACAAGATGATCTTCTACGACAGCGAGATCGCTAAAGCAGAAGCCAAGGTGAAAAGGCTTGAGACGAAGAAGGCTACACCTGGGGCATCCGAGGAGCAGCTAGCTATATGGAACGAGGACCTCGGAAAGGCTAGGGAAGATCTAGAACGACTCCAGGATCAAAAGGAAGCAGTACGAGAAGCACACGGTTTACTATCATCTGACACTCAGAGCCAACTGAAAGCAATTAAGGAAACGCTGATGAAAATCGCAGAAGGCGATAAATCTCTAGCTGAAAAGCTTAGAATCTTGTTCAAGGAGCAAGGAATTACTATAGCGAGCATCGTCTCGGCTGTTGGTCTACTGATTTCCACCATCGTACTCGCAGTTACAGGTGGTGGAGGAGCGGGTGCAACAGGCGCAGGAGGAAGTGCCGCAGGGAAGGGCTTTTTGCAAAAACAGCTGGAAAGTCTTGGAAAATTTTTGAAATACTTAGCAGGTAAGGCAGGTGCGGCGCTACCAGGGATTATTGGCACGGTTGTCTCGTTCTTTTTTAGAGTAGCAGCAAAAGTTGTTGAATACGCAGCCAAACACTTCTACATGACAATCGCTGCTGTCGTCGCTTTTGTTGTGGCCTACGTTGGGAAGGGTGGCAAGAAGTCGTAGATGATCTAGTATGTTGACAAAAAAACATATTAGATCGCCTTGCGGCCGTTTCAGCGGAAGAGCGAAGCCCGTCTCAGCATGAGCACCTTTATTTAAGCCATAGATATGCTAAGATGAGACCTACCCCCACAGTAACCAAGGTCGCCTTGGTGTCCTCGTGAGGGTTTCCATCTCCTAGACCGTACTGAGGTATCTGTGGCATCGACATCTTTTCAGACGCCGGCGAAGTTAGGGTGGCACCACCCCTCGATAGCCCAGGTGGTGACCTGACTCGTTTTAAACCCAGTGGCTGTGTGGTAATGGGCTTGTTGTTTAGGTCTAGCCTTATGCCAATCATCGCACTCGCCGGCGCAATCAAGATGTTGTTGTTATACCCCACAATTTTACC
The DNA here is from genome assembly GCF_029227915.1 of Hydractinia symbiolongicarpus. Taxonomy (NCBI): domain Eukaryota; kingdom Metazoa; phylum Cnidaria; class Hydrozoa; order Anthoathecata; family Hydractiniidae; genus Hydractinia; species Hydractinia symbiolongicarpus. The sequence continues at coordinate 35,837,057 of NC_079878.1, read as the reverse complement.
CAATACGCAGGTTCATATCGGATGGTAGCATGTACACGTGGTGCATCACGGCAAAATTCACTGGGGTCCTGGCATATTGAAGCACCTTTTGAAACTCGGTGATATCGTGGCCTACGTTCTCCTCACGTTGTACCATGGCTTCGAATTTCTGTAGTAGTATCTGTCTCGCTGTAAAATTGTCAGCATCCGAACCTAAAAGGGATGCCTTGGCATCAGCTTGGGACCCTAGTAGTAAAATCACGTAAACACGAATACTCTCGCTAAGCTTCGACAGACCTTCCGATGTCAGGCCTTGGCTCGTAGGCATGATAAACTTAGCCCAATCACCATCTACTTGCGGCCATCATCTACCATTTGTGAGCGAGGACATGAGAGCCTTAAACTTGTATTGGGCATTGGGGTCGGCACCATATTCACGACAAATCTGGGCATATCCAGATGTAGAGTAGGGGTTCTCGTATTGGGAAAAGCCGTCATCGTGTGGCATGGGTACCTTCATTCTTGCTAGGATACGCCGCATGTGGTAATAGACGTGGAATTTAAAGATACTGTTGATGAGAGGCACGGAGCCATTCAAGTTTTTGGCGGATATACCCAGGGCGGTGCTAGCGCAATGACAAGCGAAATTAACTTGTATATTCCAGTAGCCAAGGGCTTGACCGGTTCAATTTACACTTACGGGGTCGTTCAACAGGTTAGTGGGGACTTTTATTGGGTATTTCGTGAACATCGAGAAGGTCAGGGGAATGTGCGATTCTGTAGAAACGTAGAGGTCTTGATGTTCTAGATTAATTACACCGAGAGGCCATTCGCCTCTATTGGACTTGTATTTTGCCTTGTGGTTATAGCTATAAATGTTCATGTTTCTTTAAAGAAACATGAGACAGCTGTATGTCACGGATATAGAGAAGCCTACGATTTTTGACGATTACCTAGCGCAGGACACGAGAATTGCCCTGAAATCAATAAGTATCAGGCCCGCATGGCTGAACCTTTACAGTAACAACGATTTTGTCATTCGTAGGACAGGACCTGATCAGACTGTTACCCGAATTGAAATAATGAACGGCCTGTACAAGATCGAGGATATCGCGGCCATCGTCAACAGTCAAGCACAGGACAAGATTAAGCTGTTTGTCCTGTAAAATGGACTCTGTAGGCTTAGGGTTAGTGACGGGTATACTGTGGTAATTCATCGAAAACTGCAGGAGCCTATGGGGCTACCCTACGACCCTGCAAAAAAGTATTTTACCAAAGGCGACTATGACAGCTACTACAAAACTGACGTATACCAAAGATTGAGACTCGTTTGCCCCCAGTTGGATGAAGACGATTGCCTACTTGATGGGAAGAAATCAAAAATTCTTGCTTTGCTTCCCACCAAAGAGTTAAACGCATGGGGAGACATGCTTACATGGAATTTTGACACTCCAATCTACCTTTCTTTGAAAGGCTCAACAGACAGACTGAAGTTCATGCTGACGGACGAGCATCATCATAAAAAAATGTTTCGTTCGTCGGAATTACGATGCATTTACTCATAGAATAAATGGCAGATATGAAGCTTTACCCAACTTTACCGCCAAGTGCGCCTGAGCATGAGCCTGATCGCCTGGCGGCTCCGCAGGAGCAAGAAAGTCAGGTCTACAGACTAAAAAAGATCGAAGAAATTGAGCAGTACCTGCGGTCTGAGATCAAAGAGAGAGAAAAACTCTACAAAAAGTTCAAGCTTTGGGGGATGGGGCTTCGCTATGCTGATCATGGCATGATTGCTGTTACTGTCATCACCTCCGCAGCAGGTATTGCCACGCTTGCAACCGGATTCGGAGCCCCTATAGCAATTGGTCTTGAAGCCGCGGCTCTTGCAGTTGGCATAGGCCAAGTAGGTTTGAAGAATGCTTCCAAAAGGATACAGTATAAGGTGCACAAGCACGAATCCATCAAACTCCTAGCTGAATCAAAACTAGACACTGTATACGATAAGATTTCCAGAGCGATCCAAGATGGTATAATTTCAGACGATGAGTTTAGATGGATCATGCAGGAAAAACAGCGCTACATGGTACTCAAGGAGCAGATCCGACAACGAACGAAAAAAGCTGTGAAATCCATCAACGATAATGAACGCGCAGAGTTGCCAGCACAAGGCAGGCAAGAAGCTAAAGATGAAATTTTTAAAAAACTGCAATCTGCGCAGTATGTCAGCGCTACTTAGAGTCTCCACCTGCTTACAAAGTCTAATATGTTGGTCAACATACTAGACGATCACTTCTCCCGTATCTTGATCTATGAGCAAGTCGCCATCATGTACGACACGTCGCTGTTTTTTAGCGAGATCCCTCAAATATTCAGCTAGATTTTTCTCCCATACAATTTTAGCACAAGGCTCGCAGTACGGTCCGTCCGTTTGTGTCGACGCATCCTTATACTTGACCTTGCGTATGGCCTCAATAAGGTCTATTCGCTTCAGCGTAGAGTACCCTTTGAGACCTAAGGCTTTAGCTTCTTGTCGCAGTTTGTCCATTTGTTTATGTGAACAGCGCCAGGCTTTCGTTATTTTTGTGACTGTCTCCAGTCACAAAAGATTACTTTTTTTTGTCTTTTTAGTCTTCCACTTCCACAAGGTCGTAATCATAGTAAAATTGACCAGGATTCTTCGTAGATTGTTTCTTTCCCAGTGATTTGATGAACATCTGACCCGTTCGACCTATCAAAGCTTCTCTCAGTACACTCGTTGCCCATGCTCGAAATCGTTCACCATCACAATCGATCAATGTGATGACAGTTGCATCACCTTTTTTGGTCTTGATCTCTTCAACATACTCAATTTTGAATATGATTCCAGTGGGAACATCACGCCACTTCATAATACTCTCGTGTTCTGATTTCAAGGCATCAAATTGTTCTGCAGATAGGAAAGGCATCTCTTTATTATAGATTTTTTAAACCTCAACCAGGATCAAAATACTGGACATTACTTCCATAATTTAGATATCTCGCGCTTTTCTTCCTCATCTAAACACCAATTCCAATATCGATCCGGATGCCACGCCACTGGCATTACCTCATTCCATATTTTTGCATAAAAATTACGCTTGTGATGATGTCGCGGCAATTCATCATGAATGACATCAAAACCACGCAGCAATACAACAATCTCGATGTGACCATTGAGAGCTGCATTTCGTAGAGCCCAATTAAAGTTCGTCGCACCCCACTCTTTGCACAGCTTAACAATCTCGATGTGACCATTGAGAGCTGCAATTTCTAGAGCCAAATTAAAGTTCGTCGCACCCCACTCTTTGCACAGCTTAACAATCTCGATGTGACCATTGAGAGCTGCATTTCGTAGAGCCCAATTAAAGTTCGTCGCACCCCACTCTTTGCACAGCTTAACAATCTCGATGTGACCATTTTCAGCTGCAAGTCCCATGGCCCAATTAAAGTTTGTCGCACCCCACTCTTTGCACAGCTTAACAATCTCGATGTGACCATTTTCAGCTGCATTTCGTAGAGCCCAATTAAAGTCTGTCGCACCCCACTCTTTGCACAGCTTAACAATCTTAATGTGACCATTTTCAGCTGCAAGTCCCATGGCCCAATTAAAGTCTGTCGCACCCCATTCTTTGCACAGTTTAACAATCTCGATGTGACCATTTTCAGCTGCATTAAGAATGGCCCCTTTAAAGTCTGTCGCACCCCACTCTTTGAACATCTTAACAATCTCAATGTGACCATTTTCAGCTGCATTTCGTAGAGCCCAATTAAAGTCTGTCGCACCCCACTCTTTGCACAGCTTGACAATCACGATGTGACCATTTTTAGCTGCAAGTGCAATCGGCAAATCAAAGTCTGTCGCCCCCCACTCTTTGAACAGCTTAACAATCTCTATGTGACCATTTTCAGCTGCATTTTCTGGGACGCTGGACATTTTATCTTATGTTGCGACCCCAACCAGGGTGACAACATTGCGTTCGTACGAGAGTGCTGCAGGAGAGCGGTAATTGCCCGCGGTATTGACCCTTTGCGTAGAGGATCAATATAGCGAGGAAACAGTGCTGTCTCAGACCCTTGAAATTAGGGTTTGACTCAAAAAACGGTGAGTGCGCCAGAGCATCAATATAGAGAGGACACAGTGCTGCGCTAGACCCTTGAAATTAGGGTTTATGAAAAATGTCCTAGGGAGCTCCACTTTCATTGTGCTAGCCGTTATCGCGCGCTGAAGAAATAGAGACAGTTTCAAAAACTACATTTCAATTAATTTCTTACGGTATCAGTCCGTTTGAGTTACAACGGTTGCGTCACATGTTCGTCCCCACATGTATTTAGGGCTGTTTTTCTGATATGACTGGATTGTATCGCTTTTATTAGTGAAACGATTGACTGTGGGACTTAATTGAACTAACTTTGGACTGTGACCTGGTAAATGTGATAAATGAGGCAATTGGACCCCAAGAAACAACATTCTTCTTAATATGACGCCATTCCCGGAACTGAGCGATTGCACTGGGCGCTGTGGTAGCGCTTCATTTAAGAATTTAGTTAAATAAGTCATTCTTTACTCTGGGACGAATCCTAGCCGTTATCGCGCGCTGAAGAAATAGCGACAATTTCAAAAACTACCCTTCATTGACTTTCTAACGGTATCAATCCGCTTCAGTTACAATGGCTGCGTTACATATTCGTCCCCACAGGTATTTAGGGATGTTTTTCTGATATTACTAGGTTGGATCGCTTTTAACAGTGAAACCATTGACTGTGGCACTTAAATGAACTGATTTTGGACTGTCACTTATAAATGTGATCGATGAGCTAATTGGACTCCCACAAATAACATTCCTCTTAATATGACATGATTGCGGAATTCAACGATTACAATGGGCGCTGTGGTAGCGCTTCATTTAAGAAGTTAGATAAATAAGTCATATTTACTGTGGACCAATCCTTGCCGTTAGCACGCGCTGAATAAATAGGAACAGTTTCAAAAACTACATTTCAATGAATTTCTAACGGTATCAGTCGGTTTGAGTTACAACAGTTGCGTCACATATTCGTACTAACATGTATTTAGCGATATTTTTCTGATATTACTAGGTTGCACCGCTTTTGCAGGATTGACTGTGGGACTTAATTGAACTAACTTTGGACTGTGACCTGACAAATGTGATAAATGAGGCAATTGGACCCCAAGAAATAACATTCTTCTTAAGTTGACATGACTGCCGGAACTCAGCGATTATACTGGTTGCTGTGGTAGCGCTTCATTTAAAAATTTGAATACAAAAGTCATTTTTTACCGTGGGACCAATCCTAACCGTTATTGCTCGCTTAAGAAAGAGAGACAGCTTCAAAAACTACATTTCATTGACTTTCTAGCGGTATCAATCCGTTTGAGTTACAACTGTTGCGTCACATATTCGTACCAACATGTATTTACTGATATTATCCGCTATTACTAGGTAGCATCGCTTTTAACATTGAAACGATTGACGGTGGGACTTAATTGATTTGATTTTGGACTGTGACCTAATAAATGTGATAAATGAGACAATTGGTCTCCAAGGAATAGCATTCTTCTTAATTTGACATGATTGCTGGAATTCAGCGATTACATTGGGCTCTGTGGTAGCGCTTTATTTAAAAATTTAGATAAAGAAGTCTTTTTTTTTACTGTGGGACAAATCCTAGCCGTTATCGCGGGCTGATGAAACAGCGACAGGTGGAAAAACTACATTTCATTGATTTTCTAACGGTGTCAGTCAGTTTGAGTTACAACGGTTGGGTCACATATTCGTACCAACATGTACTTAGCGATATTTTTCTCATACTACTAGGTAGCATCGCTTTTAACATTGAAACGATTGACTGTGGGACTTAATTGAATTGATTTTGGACTGTGACCTAATAAATGTGATAAATAAGACAATTGGTCTCCAAGGAATAACATTCTTCTTAATTTGACATGATTGCTGGAATTCAGCGATTATATTAGGCTCTGTGGTAGCGCTTTATTTAAAAATTTAGATAAAAAAGTCTTTTTTTTTCTGTGGGACAAATCCTAGCCGTTATCGCGGGCTGATGAAACAGCGACAGGTGGAAAAACTACATTTCATTGACTTTCTAACGGTATCAGTCCGTTTGAGTTACAACGGTTGGGTCACATATTCGTACTAACATGTATTTAGCAAGATTTTTCTGATATTACTAGGTTGCATCGCTTTTAACAGTGAAACGATTGACTGTGGGACTTAATTGAACTAACTTTGGACTGTGACCGATAAATGTGATAAATAATGCATTTGGACCCCAAGAAATAACATTCTTCTTAATATGACGTGATTCCCGGAACTCAGCGATTGCACTGGGCGCTGTGGTAGCGCTTCATTTAAAAATTTAGATAAATAAGTCATTCTTTACTCTGGGACGAATCCTAGCCGTTATCGCGCGCTGAAGAAATATCGACAGTTTCAAAAACTATATTTCATTGACTTTCTAACGGTGTCAGTCAGTTTGAGTTACAACGGTTGTGTCACATGTTCGTACTAACATGTATTTAGCGATATTTTTACGCTACTACTAGGTTGTATCGCCATTAACAGTAAAACGATTGACTGTGGGACTTAATTGAACTGATTTTGGACTGTGATCTTATAAATGTGATAAATGACCCAATTAGTCTCCAAGGAATAACATTCTTCTTAATTTGACATGACGCTGGATTTCACCGACTACATTAGGCTCTGTGGTAGCGCTTTACTTAAAAAGTTAAATAAAAAAAGTTTTTTTTTTCTGTGGGACCAATCCTGGCCGTTATCGCGCGCTGAAGAAATACAGACAGTTTCAAAAACTACATTTCAATGATTTTCTAACGGTATCAGTCCGTTTGAGTTATAACAGTTGCGTCACATATTCGTCCCCTCATGTATTTAGGGATATTTTTCTGACATTACTAGGTTGTATCGCTTTTAACTGTGAACCGATTGACTGTGGGACTTAATTGAACTAACTTTGGACTGTGACCTGATAAATGGGATAAATGAGGAAATTGGACCCCAAGAAATAGCATTCTTCTTAATTTGACGTGATGGCCGGAACTCAGCGATTGCACTGGGCGCTGTGGTAGCGCTTCATTTAAAAATTTAGATTAATAAGTCATTCTTTACTCTGGGACGAATCCTAGCCGTTATCGCGCGCTGAAGAAATAGCGACAATTTCAAAAACTACCCTTCATTGACTTTCTAACGGTATCAATCCGCTTCAGTTACAATGGCTGCGTTACATATTCGTCCCCACAGGTATTTAGGGATGTTTTTCTGATATTACTAGGTTGGATCGCTTTTAACAGTGAAACAATTGACTGTGGCACTTAAATGAACTGATTTTGGACTGTCACTTATAAATGTGATCGATGAGCTAATTGGACTCCCACAAATAACATTCCTCTTAATATGACATAATTGCGGAATTCAACGATTACAATGGGCGCTGTGGTAGCGCTTCATTTAAGAAGTTAGATAAATAAGTCATATTTACTGTGGGACCAATCCTTGGCGTTAACACGCGCTGAATAAATAGGATTAGTTTCAAAAACTACATTTCAATGAATTTCTAACGGTATCAGTCGGTTTGAGTTACAACAGTTGCGTCACATATTCGTACTAACATGTATTTAGCGATATTTTTCTGATATTACTAGGTTGCACCGCTTTTGCAGGATTGACTGTGGGACTTAATTGAACTAACTTTGGACTGTGACCTGACAAATGTGATAAATGAGGCAATTGGACCCCAAGAAATAACATTCTTCTTAAGTTGACATGACTGCCGGAACTCAGCGATTACACTGGTTGCTGTGGTAGCGCTTCATTTAAAAATTTGAATACAAAAGTCATTTTTTACCGTGGGACCAATCCTAACCGTTATCGCTCGCTTAAGAAAGAGAGACAGCTTCAAAAACTACATTTCATTGACTTTCTAGCGGTATCAATCCGTTTGAGTTACAACTGTTGCGTCACATATTTGTACCAACATGTATTTACTGATATTATCCGCTATTACTAGGTAGCATCGCTTTTAACATTGAAACGATTGACGGTGGGACTGAATTGATTTGATTTTGGACTGTGACCTAATAAATGTGATAAATGAGACAATTGGTCTCCAAGGAATAGCATTCTTCTTAATTTGACATGATTGCTGGAATTCAGCGATTACATTGGGCTCTGTGGTAGCGCTTTATTTAAAAATTTAGATAAAAAAGTCTGAAGAAATAGCGACAATTTCAAAAACTACCCTTCATTGACTTTCTAACGGTATCAATCCGCTTCAGTTACAATGGCTGCATTAGATATTCGTCCCCACAGGTATTTAGGGATGTTTTTCTGATATTACTAGGTTGGATCGCTTTTAACAGTGAAACGATTGACTGTGGTACTTAAATGAACTGATTTTGGACTGTCACTTATAAATGTGATCGATGAGCCAATTGGACTCCCACAAATAACATTCCTCTTAATTTGACGTGATTGCTGGAATTCAACGATTACAATGGGCGCTGTGGTAGCGCTTCATTTAAGAAGTTAGATAAATAAGTCATATTTACTGTGGGACCAATCCTTGGCGTTAACACGCGCTGAATAAATAGGAACAGTTTCAAAAACTACATTTCAATGAATTTCTAACGGTATCAGTCGGTTTGAGTTACAACAGTTGCGTCACATGTTCGTATTAACATGTATTTAGCGATATTTTTCTAATATTACTAGGTTGCACCGCTTTTGCAGGATTGACTGTGGGACTTGATTGAACTAACTTTGGACTGTGACCTGACAAATGTGATAAATGAGGCAATTGGACCCCAAGAAATAACATTCTTCTTAATTTGACATGACTGCCGGAACTCAGCGATTACACTGGTTGCTGTGGTAGCGCTTTACTTAAAAATTTAGATAAAAAAGTCTTTTTTTTACTGTGGGACAAATCCTAGCCGTTATCGCGGGCTGATGAAACAGCGACAGGTGGAAAAACTACATTTCATTGACTTTCTAACGGTATCAGTCCGTTTGAGTTACAACGGTTGGGTCACATATTCGTACTAACATGTATTTAGCAAGATTTTTCTGATATTACTAGGTTGCATCGCTTTTAACAGTGAAACGATTGACTGTGGGACTTAATTGAACTAACTTTGGACTGTGACCGATAAATGTGATAAATAATGCATTTGGACCCCAAGAAATAACATTCTTCTTAATATGACGTGATTCCCGGAACTCAGCGATTGCACTGGGCGCTGTGGTAGCGCTTCATTTAAAAATTTAGATAAATAAGTCATTCTTTACTCTGGGACGAATCCTAGCCGTTACCGCGCGCTGAAGAAATATCGACAGTTTCAAAAACTATATTTCATTGACTTTCTAACGGTGTCAGTCAGTTTGAGTTACAACGGTTGTGTCACATGTTCGTACCAACATGTATTTAGCGATATTTTTACGCTACTACTAGGTTGTATCGCCATTAACAGTAAAACGATTGACTGTGGGACTTAATTGAACTGATTTTGGACTGTGATCTTATAAATGTGATAAATGACCCAATTAGTCTCCAAGGAATAACATTCTTCTTAATTTGACATGACGCTGGATTTCAGCGACTACATTAGGCTCTGTGGTAGCGCTTTACTTAAAAAGTTAAATAAAAAAAGTCTTTTTTTTCTGTGGGACCAATCCTGGCCGTTATCGCGCGCTGAAGAAATACAGACAGTTTCAAAAACTACATTTCAATGATTTTCTAACGGTATCAGTCCGTTTGAGTTATAACAGTTGCGTCACATATTCGTCCCCTCATGTATTTAGGGATATTTTTCTGACATTACTAGGTTGTATCGCTTTTAACTGTGAACCGATTGACTGTGGGACTTAATTGAACTAACTTTGGACTGTGACCTGATAAATGGGATAAATGAGGAAATTGGACCCCAAGAAATAGCATTCTTCTTAATTTGACGTGATGGCCGGAACTCAGCGATTGCACTGGGCGCTGTGGTAGCGCTTCATTTAAAAATTTAGATTAATAAGTCATTCTTTACTCTGGGACGAATCCTAGCCGTTATCGCGCGCTGAAGAAATAGCGACAATTTCAAAAACTACCCTTCATTGACTTTCTAACGGTATCAATCCGCTTCAGTTACAATGGCTGCGTTACATATTCGTCCCCACAGGTATTTAGGGATGTTTTTCTGATATTACTAGGTTGGATCGCTTTTAACAGTGAAACAATTGACTGTGGCACTTAAATGAACTGATTTTGGACTGTCACTTATAAATGTGATCGATGAGCTAATTGGACTCCCACAAATAACATTCCTCTTAATATGACATAATTGCGGAATTCAACGATTACAATGGGCGCTGTGGTAGCGCTTCATTTAAGAAGTTAGATAAATAAGTCATATTTACTGTGGGACCAATCCTTGGCGTTAACACGCGCTGAATAAATAGGATTAGTTTCAAAAACTACATTTCAATGAATTTCTAACGGTATCAGTCGGTTTGAGTTACAACAGTTGCGTCACATATTCGTACTAACATGTATTTAGCGATATTTTTCTGATATTACTAGGTTGCACCGCTTTTGCAGGATTGACTGTGGGACTTAATTGAACTAACTTTGGACTGTGACCTGACAAATGTGATAAATGAGGCAATTGGACCCCAAGAAATAACATTCTTCTTAAGTTGACATGACTGCCGGAACTCAGCGATTACACTGGTTGCTGTGGTAGCGCTTCATTTAAAAATTTGAATACAAAAGTCATTTTTTACCGTGGGACCAATCCTAACCGTTATCGCTCGCTTAAGAAAGAGAGACAGCTTCAAAAACTACATTTCATTGACTTTCTAGCGGTATCAATCCGTTTGAGTTACAACTGTTGCGTCACATATTTGTACCAACATGTATTTACTGATATTATCCGCTATTACTAGGTAGCATCGCTTTTAACATTGAAACGATTGACGGTGGGACTGAATTGATTTGATTTTGGACTGTGACCTAATAAATGTGATAAATGAGACAATTGGTCTCCAAGGAATAGCATTCTTCTTAATTTGACATGATTGCTGGAATTCAGCGATTACATTGGGCTCTGTGGTAGCGCTTTATTTAAAAATTTAGATAAAAAAGTCTGAAGAAATAGCGACAATTTCAAAAACTACCCTTCATTGACTTTCTAACGGTATCAATCCGCTTCAGTTACAATGGCTGCATTAGATATTCGTCCCCACAGGTATTTAGGGATGTTTTTCTGATATTACTAGGTTGGATCGCTTTTAACAGTGAAACGATTGACTGTGGTACTTAAATGAACTGATTTTGGACTGTCACTTATAAATGTGATCGATGAGCCAATTGGACTCCCACAAATAACATTCCTCTTAATTTGACGTGATTGCTGGAATTCAACGATTACAATGGGCGCTGTGGTAGCGCTTCATTTAAGAAGTTAGATAAATAAGTCATATTTACTGTGGGACCAATCCTTGGCGTTAACACGCGCTGAATAAATAGGAACAGTTTCAAAAACTACATTTCAATGAATTTCTAACGGTATCAGTCGGTTTGAGTTACAACAGTTGCGTCACATGTTCGTATTAACATGTATTTAGCGATATTTTTCTAATATTACTAGGTTGCACCGCTTTTGCAGGATTGACTGTGGGACTTAATTGAACTAACTTTGGACTGTGACCTGACAAATGTGATAAATGAGGCAATTGGACCCCAAGAAATAACATTCTTCTTAATTTGACATGACTGCCGGAACTCAGCGATTACACTGGTTGCTGTGGTAGCGCTTTACTTAAAAATTTAGATAAAAAAGTCTTTTTTTTACTGTGGGACAAATCCTAGCCGTTATGGCGGGCTGATGAAACAGCGACAGGTGGAAAAACTACATTTCATTGACTTTCTAACGGTGTCAGTCAGTTTGAGTTACAACGGTTGGGTCACATATTCGTACCAACATGTACTTAGCGATATTTTTCTCATACTACTAGGTTGTATCGGCATTAACAGTGAAACGATTGACTGTGGGACTTAATTGAACTGATTTTGGACTGTGATCTTATAAATGTGATAAATGACCCAATTAGTCTCCAAGGAATAACATTCTTCTTAATTTGACATGATTGCTGGATTTCAGCGACTACATTAGGCTCTGTGGAAGCGCTTTACTTAAAAAGTTAAATAAAAAAAGTCTTTTTTTTCTGTGGGACCAATCCTGGCCGTTATCGCGCGCTGAAGAAATAGAGACAGTTTCAAAAACTACATTTCAATGATTTTCTAACGGTATCAGTCCGTTTGAGTTACAACAGTTGCGTCACATATTCGTCCCCACATGTATTTAGGGATATTTTTCTGACATTACTAGGTTGTATCGCTTTTAACTGTGAACCGATTGACTGTGGGACTTAATTGAACTAACTTTGGACTGTGACCTGATAAATGGGATAAATGAGGCAATTGGACCCCAAGAAATAGCATTCTTCTTAATTTCACGTGATGGCCGGAACTCAGCGATTGCACTGGGCGCTGTGGTAGCGCTTCATTTAAAAATTTAGATTAATAAGTCATTCTTTACTCTGGGACGAATCCTAGCCGTTATCGCGCGCTGAAGAAATAACGACAATTTCAAAAACTACCCTTCATTGACTTTCTAACAGTATCAATCCGCTTCAGTTACAATGGGTGCGTTACATATTCGTCCCCACAGGTATATAGGGATGTTTTTATGATATTACTAGGTTGGATCGCTTTTAACAGTGAAACGATTGACTGTGGGACTTAATTGAACTGATTTTGGACTGTGATCTTATAAATGTGATAAATGACCCAATTAGTCTCCAAGGAATAACATTCTTCTTAATTTGACATGATTGCTGGATTTCAGCGACTACATTAGGCTCTGTGGTAGCGCTTTACTTAAAAAGTTAAATAAAAAAAGTCTTTTTTTTCTGTGGGACCAATCCTGGCCGTTATCGCGCGCTGAAGAAATAGAGACAGTTTCAAAAACTACATTTCAATGATTTTCTAACGGTATCAGTCCGTTTGAGTTACAACAGTTGCGTCACATATTCGTCCCCACATGTATTTAGGGATATTTTTCTGACATTACTAGGTTGCATCGCTTTTAACTGTGAACCGATTGACTGTGGGACTTAATTGAACTAACTTTGGACTGTGACCTGATAAATGGGATAAATGAGGCAATTGGACCCCAAGAAATAGCATTCTTCTTAATTTGACGTGATGGCCGGAACTCAGCGATTTCACTGGGCGCTGTGGTAGCGCTTCATTTAAAAATTTAGATTAATAAGTCATTCTTTACTCTGGGACGAATCCTAGCCGTTATCGCGCGCTGAAGAAATAGCGACAATTTCAAAAACTACCCTTCATTGACTTTCTAACGGTATCAATCCGCTTCAGTTACAATGGCTGCGTTACATATTCGTCCCCACAGGTATTTAGGGATGTTTTTCTGATATTACTAGGTTGGATCGCTTTTAACAGTGAAACAATTGACTGTGGCACTTAAATGAACTGATTTTGGACTGTCACTTATAAATGTGATCGATGAGCTAATTGGACTCCCACAAATAACATTCCTCTTAATATGACATGATTGCTGGAATTCAACGATTACAATGGGCGCTGTGGTAGCGCTTCATTTAAGAAATTAGATAAATAAGTCATATTTACTTACTATGGGACCAATCCTTGCCGTTAGCACGCGCTGAATAAATAGGAACAGTTTCAAAAACTACATCTCAATGAATTTCTAACGGTATCAGTCGGTTTGAGTTACAACAGTTGCGTCACATATTCGTACTAACATGTATTTAGCGATATTTTTCTGATATTACTAGGTTGCACCGCTTTTGCAGGATTGACTGTGGGACTTAATTGAACTAACTTTGGACTGTGACCTGACAAATGTGATAAATGAGGCAATTGGACCCCAAGAAATAACATTCTTCTTAAGTTGACATGACTGCCGGAACTCAGCGATTACACTGGTTGCTGTGGTAGCGCTTCATTTAAAAATTTGAATACAAAAGTCATTTTTTACCGTGGGACCAATCCTAACCGTTATCGCTCGCTTAAGAAAGAGAGACAGCTTCAAAAACTACATTTCATTGACTTTCTAGCGGTATCAATCCGTTTGAGTTACAACTGTTGCGTCACATATTCGTACCAACATGTATTTACTGATATCATCCGCTATTACTAGGTAGCATCGCTTTTACCATTGAAACGATTGACTGTGGGACTTAATTGAATTGATTTTGGACTGTGACCTAATAAATGTGATAAATGAGACAATTGGTCTCCAAGGAATAGCATTCTTCTTAATTTGACATGATTGCTGGAATTCAGCGATTACATTGGGCTCTGTGGTAGCGCTTTATTTAAAAATTTAGATAAAAAAGTCTGAAGAAATAGCGACAATTTCAAAAACTACCCTTCATTGACTTTCTAACGGTATCAATCCGCTTCAGTTACAATGGCTGCATTAGATATTCGTCCCCACAGGTATTTAGGGATGTTTTTCTGATATTACTAGGTTGGATCGCTTTTAACGGTGAAACGATTGACTGTGGTACTTAAATGAACTGATTTTGGACTGTCACTTATAAATGTGATCGATGAGCCAATTGGACTCCCACAAATAACATTCCTCTTAATTTGACGTGATTGCTGGAATTCAACAATTACAATGGGCGCTGTGGTAGCGCTTCATTTAAGAAGTTAGATAAATAAGTCATATTTGCTGTGGGACCAATCCTTGGCGTTAACACGCGCTGAATAAATAGGAACAGTTTCAAAAACTACATTTCAATGAATTTCTAACGGTATCAGTCGGTTTGAGTTACAACAGTTGCGTCACATGTTCGTATTAACATGTATTTAGCGATATTTTTCTAATATTACTAGGTTGCACAGCTTTTGCAGGATTAATTGTGGGACTTAATTGAACTAACTTTGGACTGTGACCTGATAAATGGGATAAATGAGGCAATTGGACCCCAAGAAATAGCATTCTTCTTAATTTGACGTGATGGCCGGAACTCAGCGATTGCACTGGGCGCTGTGGTAGCGCTTCATTTAAAAATTTAGATTAATAAGTCATTCTTTACTCTGGGACGAATCCTAGCCGTTATCGCGCGCTGAAGAAATAGCGACAATTTCAAAAACAACCCTTCATTGACTTTCTAACGGTATCAATCCGCTTCAGTTACAATGGCTGCGTTACATATTCGTCCCAACAGGTATTTAGGGATGTTTTTCTGATATTACTAGGTTGGATCGCTTTTAACAGTGAAACGATTGACTGTGGGACTTAATTGAACTGATTTTGGACTGTGATCTTATAAATGTGATAAATGACCCAATTAGTCTCCAAGGAATAACATTCTTCTTAATTTGACATGATTGCTGGATTTCAGCGACTACATTAGGCTCTGTGGTAGCGCTTTACTTAAAAAGTTAAATAAAAAAAGTCTTTTTTTTCTGTGGGACCAATCCTGGCCGTTATCGCGCGCTGAAGAAATAGAGACAGTTTCAAAAACTACATTTCAATGATTTTCTAACGGTATCAGTCCGTTTGAGTTACAACAGTTGCGTCACATATTCGTCCCCACATGTATTTAGGGATATTTTTCTGACATTACTAGGTTGTATCGCTTTTAACTGTGAACCGATTGACTGTGGGACTTAATTGAACTAACTTTGGACTGTGACCTGATAAATGGGATAAATGAGGCAATTGGACCCCAAGAAATAGCATTCTTCTTAATTTGACGTGATGGCCGGAACTCAGCGATTGCACTGGGCGCTGTGGTAGCGCTTCATTTAAAAATTTAGATTAATAAGTCATTCTTTACTCTGGGACGAATCCTAGCCGTTATCGCGCGCTGAAGAAATAGCGACAATTTCAAAAACAACCCTTCATTGACTTTCTAACGGTATCAATCCGCTTCAGTTACAATGGCTGCGTTACATATTCGTCCCAACAGGTATTTAGGGATGTTTTTCTGATATTACTAGGTTGGATCGCTTTTAACAGTGAAACGATTGACTGTGGGACTTAATTGAACTGATTTTGGACTGTGATCTTATAAATGTGATAAATGACCCAATTAGTCTCCAAGGAATAACATTCTTCTTAATTTGACATGATTGCTGGATTTCAGCGACTACATTAGGCTCTGTGGTAGCGCTTTACTTAAAAAGTTAAATAAAAAAAGTCTTTTTTTTCTGTGGGACCAATCCTGGCCGTTATCGCGCGCTGAAGAAATAGAGACAGTTTCAAAAACTACATTTCAATGATTTTCTAACGGTATCAGTCCGTTTGAGTTACAACAGTTGCGTCACATATTCGTCCCCACATGTATTTAGGGATATTTTTCTGACATTACTAGGTTGTATCGCTTTTAACTGTGAACCGATTGACTGTGGGACTTAATTGAACTAACTTTGGACTGTGACCTGATAAATGGGATAAATGAGGCAATTGGACCCCAAGAAATAGCATTCTTCTTAATTTGACGTGATGGCCGGAACTCAGCGATTGCACTGGGCGCTGTGGTAGCGCTTCATTTAAAAATTTAGATTAATAAGTCATTCTTTACTCTGGGACGAATCCTAGCCGTTATCGCGCGCTGAAGAAATAGCGACAATTTCAAAAACTACCCTTCATTGACTTTCTAACGGTATCAATCCGCTTAAGTTACAATGGCTGCGTTACATATTCGTCCCCACAGGTATTTAGGGATGTTTTTCTGATATTACTAGGTTGGATCGCTTTTAACAGTGAAACAATTGACTGTGGCACTTTAATGAACTGATTTTGGACTGTCACTTATAAATGTGATCGATGAGCTAATTGGACTCCCACAAATAACATTCCTCTTAATATGACATGATTGCTGGAATTCAACGATTACAATGGGCGCTGTGGTAGCGCTTCATTTAAGAAGTTAGATAAATAAGTCATATTTACTGTGGGACCAATCCTTGCCGTTAGCACGCGCTGAATAAATAGGAACAATTTCAAAAACTACATTTCAATGAATTTCTAACGGTATCAGTCGGTTTGAGTTACAACAGTTGCGTCACATGTTCGTATTAACATGTATTTAGCGATATTTTTCTAATATTACTAGGTTGCACCGCTTTTGCAGGATTGACTGTGGGACTTAATTGAACTAACTTTGGACTGTGACCTGAAAAATGTGATAAATGAGGCAATTGGACCCCAAGAAATAACATTCTTCTTAATTTGACATGACTGCCGGAACTCAGCGATTACACTGGTTGCTGTGGTAGCGCTTTACTTAAAAATTTAGATAAAAAAGTCTTTTTTTTACTGTGGGGCAAATCCTAGCCGTTATGGCGGGCTGATGAAACAGCGACAGGTGGAAAAACTACATTTCATTGACTTTCTAACGGTGTCAGTCAGTTTGAGTTACAACGGTTGGGTCACATATTCGTACCAACATGTACTTAGCTTTATTTTTCTCATACTACTGGGGTTGTATCGCCATTAACAGTGAAACGATTGACTGTGTGACTTAATTGAACTGATTTTGGACTGTGATCTTATAAATGTGATAAATGACCCAATTAGTCTCCAAGGAATAACATTCTTCTTAATTTGACATGATTGCTGGATTTCAGCGACTACATTAGGCTCTGTGGTAGCGCTTTACTTAAAAAGTTAAATAAAAAAAGTCTTTTTTTTCTGTGGGACCAATCCTGGCCGTTATCGCGCGCTGAAGAAATAGAGACAGTTTCAAAAACTACATTTCATTGACTTTCTAGCGGTATCAATCCGTTTGAGTTACAACTGTTGCGTCAAATATTCGTACCAACATGTATTTACTGATATTATCCGCTATTACTAGGTAGCATCGCTTTTAACATGGAAACGATTGACTGTGGGACTTAATTGAATTGATTTTGGACTGTGACCTAATAAATGTGACATATGAGACAATTGGTCTCCAAGGAATAGCATTCTTCTTAATTTGACATGATTGCTGGAATTCAGCGATTACATTGGGCTCTGTGGTAGCGCTTTATTTAAAAATTTAGATAAAAAAAGTCTGAAGAAATAGCGACAATTTCAAAAACTACCCTTCATTGACTTTCTAACGGTATCAATCTGCTTCAGTTACAATGGCTGCATTAGATATTCATCCCCACAGGTATTTAGGGATGTTTTTCTGATATTACTAGGTTGGATCGCTTTTAACAGTGAAACGATTGACTGTGGCACTTAAATGAACTGATTTTGGACTGTCACTTATAAATGTGATCGATGAGCCAATTGGACTCCCACAAATAACATTCCTCTTAATTTGACGTGATTGCTGGAATTCAACGATTACAATGGGCGCTGTGGTAGCGCTTCATTTAAGAAGTTAGATAAAAAAGTCTTTTTTTTACTGTGGGACAAATCCTAGCCGTTATGGCGGGCTGATGAAACAGCGACAGGTGGAAAAACTACATTTCATTGACTTTCTAACGGTGTCAGTCAGTTTGAGTTACAACGGTTGGGTCACATATTCGTACCAACATGTACTTAGCGATATTTTTCTCATACTACTAGGTTGCATCGTTTTAACAGTGCAACGATTGACTGTGGGACTTAATTGAACTAACTTTGGACTGTGACCTGACAAATGTGATAAATGAGGCAATTGGACCCCAAGAAATAAAATTCTTCTTAATTTGACATGACTGCCGGAACTCAGCGATTACACTGGTTGCTGTGTGAGCGCTTTATTTAAAAATTTAGATAAAAAAAGGCTTTTTTTTACTGTGGGACAAATCCTAGCCGTTATCGCGGGCTGATGAAACAGCGACAGTTTTAAAAACTGCATTTCAATGAATTTCTAACGGTATCAGTCCGTTTGAGTTACAACGGTTGGGTCACATATTCGTCCCAACATGTACTTAGAAATGTTTTTCTGATATTACTAGGTTGTATCGCTCTTAAAATTGCAACGATTGAGTGTGGCACTTAAATGAACTGATTTTGGACTGTGACCTTATAAATGTGATAAATGAGCCAATTGGTCTCCAAGGAATAACATTCCTTTTAATTTGACATGATTGCTGGAATTCAACGATTACAATGGGCGCTGTGGTAGCGCTTCATTTAAAAATTTAGATAAATAAGTCATTCTTTACTCTGGGACGAATCCTAGCCGTTATCGCGCGCTGAAGAAATATCGACAGTTTCAAAAACTGTATTTCATTGACTTTCTAACGGTGTCAGTCAGTTTGAGTTACAACGGTTGTGTCACATATTCGTCCCCACAGGTATTTAGGGATGTTTTTCTGATATTACTAGGTTGTATCGCTTTTAACAGTGAAGCGATTGACTGTGGGACTTAATTGAACTAAATTTGGACTGTGACTTGATAAATGTGATAAATGAGGCAATTGGACCCCAAGAAATAGCATTCTTCGTAATTTGACGTGATGGCCGGAACTCAGCAATTGCACTGGGCGCTGTGGTAGCGCTTCAAATTAAAATTTAGATTAATAAGTCATTCTTTACTCTGGGACGAATCCTAGCCGTTATCGCGCGCTGAAGAAATAGCGACAATTTCAAATACTACCCTTCATTGACTTTCTAACGGTATCAATCCGCTTCAGTTACAATGGCTGCGTTACATATTTGTCCCCACAGGTATTTAGGGATGATTTTCTGATATTACTAGGTTGGATCGCTTTTAACAGTGAAACGATTGACTGTGGCACTTAAATGAACTGATTTTGGACTGTCACTTATAAATGTGATCGATGAGCCAATTGGACTCCCACAAATAACATTCCTCTTAATTTGACATGATTGCTGGAATTCAACGATTACAATGGGCACTGTGGTAGCGCTTCATTTAAGAAGTTAGATAAACAAGTCATATTTACTGTGGGACCAATCCTTGCCGTTAGCACGCGCTGAATAAATAGGAACAGTTTCAAAAACTACATTTCAATGAATTTCTAACGGTATCAGTCGGTTTGAGTTACAACAGTTGCGTCACATATTCGTACTAACATGTATTTAGCGATATTTTTCTGATATTACTAGGTTGCACCGCTTTTGCAGGATTGACTGTGGGACTTAATTGAACTAACTTTGGACTGTGACCTGACAAATGTGATAAATGAGACAATTGGACCGCAAGAAATAACATTCTTCTTAATTTGACGTGATTGCCGGAACTCAGCGGTTACACTGGGCGCTGTGGTAGCGCTTCATTTATAAATTTAGATTAATAAGTCATTCCTTACTCTGGGACAAATCCTAGCCGTTATCGTGCGCTGAAGAAATAGCGACAGTTTCAAAAACTACATTTCATTGACTTTATAACGGTATCAATCCGCTTCAGTTACAATGGTTGCGTCACATATTCGTCCGGACATGTATTTAGAGATGTTTTTCTGATATTACTAGGTTGGATTGCTTTTAACAGTGAAACGATTGACTGTGGCACTTAAATGAACTGATTTTGGACTGTGACCTGATAAATGTGATAAATGAGCCAATTGGACTCCCACAAGTAACATTCCTCTTAATTTTACATGATTGCTGGAATTCAACGATTACAATGGGCGCTGTGGTAGCACTTCATTTAAGAATTTAGATAAATAAGTCGTATTTACTGTGGGACTAATCCTGGCCGTTAGCACGCGCTGAAGAAGTAGGAACAGTTTCAAAAACTAAATTTCATTGACTTTCTAGCGGTATCAATCCGTTTGAGATACAACGGTGTCGTCACATATTCGTACCAACATGTATTTAGGGCTGTTTCTCTGATATTACTAGGTTGTATCGCTTTTAACAGTGAAACGATTGATTGTGGGACTTAATTGAACTGATTTTGAACTGTGACCTTATAAATGTGATAAATGAGCCAATTGGACTCCAAAAAATAACATTCCTCTTAATTTGACAGGATTGCCGAAACTCAGCGATTACACTGGGCGCTGTGGTAGCGCTTCACTTAAAAATTCAAAGAAAAATGTCATTTTTGACCGTGGGCCAATCCTAGCCGTTATGGCGCGCTGAAGAAATAGAGACAGTTTCAAAAACTACATTTCAATTAATTTCTTACGGTATCAGTCCGTTTGAGTTACAACGGTTGTGTCACATATTTGTCCCCACATGTATTTAGGGATATTTTTTTAATATTACTAGGTTGCATCCCTTTAAACAGTGAAACGATTGCCTGTTGGACTTAATTGAACTAACTTTGGACTGTGACCTGATAAATGTGATAAATGAGACAATTGGAGTCCAAGAAAAAACATTCTTCTTAATATAAAATGATTGCAGCAACTCAGCGATTACACAGGGCGCTGTGGTAGCACTTCATTTAAAAATTTAGATAAATAAGTCATTCTCTACTGTGGGACCAATCCTAGCCGTTATCGCGCGCTGAAGAGATAGCGACAGTTTCGAAAACTACATTTTATTGACTTTCCAACGGTACCAGTCCGCTTCAGTTACAACGGTTGCGTCACATATTCGTACCAACTTGTATTTAGCGATATTTTTCTCATACTACTAGGTTGCATCGCTTTTAACAGTGAAACGATTGACTGTGAGACTTAATTGAACTGAATTTGGACTGTCACCTTATAAATATGATAAGTGAGCTAACTGATCCCCAAGAATGAACATTCTTGTTAATTTGACATGATTGCCGGAAGTCAGCGATTTCACTGCGTGCTGTGGTAGCGCTTCATTTCTTACCGTGGGACCAATCCTAGCCGTTATTGCGCGCTGAAGAAATAGAGACAGTTTCAAATACTACATTTCACTGACTTTCTAACGGTGTCAGTCCGTTTGAGTAACAACGGTTGGGTCACATATTCGTACCAGCATGTATTTAGGGATATTTTTCCAATATTACTAGGTTGTATCGCTTTTAACAGTGAAGCGATTGACTGTGGGACTTAATTGAACTGATTCTGGACTGTGACCTTTTAAATGTGATAAATGAGTCAATGGGACTCCAAAAATGAACATTCTTCTTAATTTGACATGATTGCCGGAAGTCAGCGATTACACTGCGTGCTGTGGTAGCGCTTCATTTCTTACCGTGGGACCAATCCTAGCCGTTATTGCGCGCTGAAGAAATAGTGAGAGCTTCAAAACCTACATTTCAATGAATTTCTAACGGTATTAGTCCGTTTGAGTTACAACGGTTCCGTCACATATTCGTCACCACATGTATTTAGGGATGTTTTTCTGAAATTACTAGGTTGTATCGCTTTTAACAGTGAAACGATTGATTGTGGGACTTAATTGAACTGAGATTGGGCTGTCACCTTATAAATGTGATAAGTGAGCTAACTGGACCCCAAGAAATAACATTTTTCCTAATTTGACATGATTGCCGGAACTCAGCGATTACACTGGGTGCTGTGGTAGCGCTTCATTTAAAAATTTAAAGAAAAATGTCATTTTTTACCGTGGGACCAATCCGAGCCGTCATCACGCGCTGAAGAAATAAAGATAGTTTCAAAAGCTACATTTCAATGAATTTCTAACGGTATCAGTCCGTTTGAGTTACAACGGTTCCGTCACATATTCGTCTCCACATGTATTTAGGGATGTTTTTCTGAAATTACTAGGTTGTATCGCTTTTAACAGTGAAACGATTGATTGTGGGACTTATTTGAACTGAATTTGGACTGTCACCTTATAAATATGATAAGTGAGCTAACTGAACCCCAAGAATGAACATTCTTGTTAAGTTGACATGATTGCCGGAAGTCAGCGATTTCACTGCGTGCTGTGGTAGCGCTTCATTTCTTACCGTGGGACCAATCCTAGCCGTTATTGCGCGCTGAAGAAATAGTGAGAGCTTCAAAACCTACATTTCAGTGACTTTCTAACGGTGTAAGTCCATTTGAGTTACAACGGTTGGGTCACATATTCGTACCAGCATGTATTTAGGGATATTTTTCTAATATTACTAGGTTGTATCGCTTTTAACAGTGAAGCGATTGACTGTGGGACTTAATTGAACTGATTCTGGACTGTGACCTTTTAAATGTGATAAATGAGTCAATGGGACTCCAAGAATGAACATTCTTCTTAATTTGACATGATTGCCGGAAGTCAGCGATTACACTGCGTGCTGTGGTAGCGCTTCACTTCTTACCGTGGGACCAATCCTAGCCGTTATTGCGCGCTGAAGAAATAGTGAGAGCTTCAAAAGCTACATTTCAATGAATTTCTAACGGTATCAGTCCGTTTGAGTTACAACGGTTCCGTCACATATTCGCCCCCACATGTATTTAGGGCTGTTTTTCTGATATTACTAGGTTGTATGGCTTTTAACAGTGAAACGATTGATTGTGGGACTTAATTGAACTGATTTTGGACTCTGACCTTATAAATGTGATAAATGAGCCAATTAGACTTCAAAAAACAACATTCTTCTTAATTTGACATGATTGCCGAAACTCAGCGATTACACTGGGCGCTGTGGTAGCGCTTCATTTAAAAATTAAAATAAATAAGTCGTTTTTTACCGTGGGACCAATCCTAGCCGTTAGTGCGCGCTGAAGAAATAGAGACGGTTTCAAATAGTACATTTCACTGACTTTCTAACGGCGTCAGTCCGTTTGAGTTACAACGGTTGCGTCACATATTCGTACCAACTTGTATTTAGCGATGTTTTTCTCATATTACTAGGTTGCATCGCTTTTAACAGTGAAACGATTGACTGTGAGACTTAATTGAACTAAATTTGGACTGTCACCTTATAAATGTGATAAGTGAGCTAACTGAACCCCAGGAATGAACATTCTTCTTAATTTGACATGATTGCCGGAAGTCAGCGATTACACTGCGTGCTATGGTAGCGCTTCATTTCTTACCGTGGGACCAATCCTAGCCGTTATTGCGCGCTGAAGAAATAGAGAGAGCTTCAAAACCAACATTTCAATGAATTTTTAACGGTATCAGTCAGTTTGAGTTATAACGGTTACGTCACAATTTTCCTCCCCCCATGTATTTAGGGATGTTTTTCTGAAATTACTAGGTTGCATCGCCTTTAACAATGAAACGATTGATTGTGGGACTTAATTGAACTGATTTTGGGCTGTCACCTTATAAATGTGATAAGTGAGCTAACTGGACCCCAAGAAATAACATTCTTCCTAATTTGACATGATTGCCGGAACTCAGCGATTACACTGGGCGCTGTGGTAGCGCTTCATTTAAAAATTTAAATAAATAAGTCATTTTTTACCGTGGGACCAATCCTAGCCGTTAGTGCGCGCTGAAGAAATAGAGACAGTTTCAAATACTACATTTCACTGACTTTCTAACGGTGTCAGTCCGTTTGAGTTACAACGGTTGGGTCATATATTCGTACCAGCATGTATTTAGGGATATTTTTCTAATATTACTAGGTTGCATCCCTTTAAACAGTGAAACGATTGACTGTGGGACTTAATTGAACACACTTTGGACTGTGACATGATAAATGTGATAAATGAGACAATTGGAGTCCAAGAATTAACATTCTTCTTAATTTGACATGATTGCCGCAACTCAGCGATTACACGGCGCGCTGTGGTAGCACTTCATTTATAAATTTAGATAAATAAGTCATTCTCTACTGTGGGACCAATCCTAGCCGTTATCGCGCGTTGAAGAAATAGCGACAATTTCAAAAACTACATTTCATTGACTTTCTAACGTTATCAGTCCGCTTCAGTTATAACGGTGGCGTCACATATCCGTACCAACTTGTATTTAGCGATATTTTTCTATTGACTGTGGGACTAAATTGAACTAAATTTGGACTGTCACCTTATCAATGTGATAAGTGAGCTAACTGGACCCCAAGAAATGACATTCTTCTTAATTTGACATGATTGCCGGAACTCAGCGATTACACTGGGTGCTGTGGTAGCGCTTCATTTAAAAATTTAAAGAAAAATGTCATTTTTTACCGTGGGACCAATGCTAGCCGTTATCGCGCGCTGAAGAAATAGAGACAGTTTCAAAAACTATATTTCAATGAATTTCTAACGGTATCAGTCCGTTTGAGTTACAACGGTTACGTCACATATTCCTGCCCACATGTATTTAGGGATGTCTTTCAGAAATTGCTAGGTTGTATCGCTTTTAACCGTGAAACGATTGATTGTGGGACTTAATTGAACTGATTTTGGACTGTCACCTTTTAAATGTGATAAATGAGTCAATTGGACTCCAAAAAATAACATTTTTCTTAATTTGACATGGTTGCCGAAACTCAGCGATTACACTGGGCGCTGTGGTAACGCTTCCTTTAAAAATCTTAAGAAATAAGTCATTTTTTACCGTGGGACCAATCCCAGCCGTTATCACGCGCTGAAGAAATAGAGACAGCTTCAAAAACTATATTTCAATGAATTTCTAACGGTATAAGTCCGTTTGAGTTACAACGGTTACGTCACATATTCCTCCCCACATGTATTTAGGGATGTTTTTCTGAAATTACTAGGTTTTATCGCTTTTAACAGTGAAACGATTGATTGTGGGACTTAATTGAACTGATTTTGGACTGTGACCTTATAAATGTGATAAATGGGTCAATTGGATACCAAAAGATAAAATTCTTCTTAATTTGACATGATTGCCGGAACTCAGCGATTACACTGGGCGCTGTGGTAGCGCTTCATTTAAAAATTTAAATAATTAAGTCATTTTTTACCGTGGGACCAATCCTAGCCGTAAGTGCGCGCTGAAGAAATAGAGACAGTTTCAAATACTACATTTCACTGACTTTCTAACTGTGTCAGTCCGATTGAGTTACAACGGTTGGGTCACATATTCGTACCAGCATGTATTTAGGGATATTTTTCTAATATTACTAGGTTGCATCCCTTTAAACAGTGAAACGATTGACTGTGGGACTTAATTGAACAAACTTTGGACTGTGACATGATAAATGTGATAAATGAGACAATTTGAGTCCAAGAATTAACATTCTTCTTAATTTGACATGATTGCCGCAACTCAGCGATTACACGGCGCGCTGTGGTAGCACTTCATTTATAAATTTAGATAAATAAGTCATTCTCTACTGTGGGACCAATCCTAGCCGTTATCGCGCGCTGAAGAAATAGCGACAGTTTCAAAAACTACATTTCATTGACATTCTAACGTTATCAGTCCGCTTCAGTTACAACGGTGGCGTCACATATCCGTACCAACTTGTATTTAGCGATATTTTTCTCATATTACTAGGTTGCATCGCTTTTAACAGTGAAAGGATTGACTGTGGGACTTAATTGAACTAAATTTAGACTGTCACCTTATAAATGTGATAAGTGAGCTAACTGGACCCAAGAAATGACATTCTTCTTAATTTGACATGATTGCCGGAAGTCAGCGATTACACTGCGTGCTGTGGTAGCGCTTCACTTCTTACCGTGGGACCAATCCTAGCCGTTATTGCGCGCTGAAGAAATAGTGAGAGCTTCAAAAGCTACATTTCAATGAATTTCTAACGGTATCAGTCCGTTTGAGTTACAACGGTTCCGTCACATATTCGCCCCCACATGTATTTAGGGCTGTTTTTCTGATATTACTAGGTTGTATGGCTTTTAACAGTGAAACGATTGATTGTGGGACTTAATTGAACTGATTTTGGACTCTGACCTTATAAATGTGATAAATGAGCCAATTAGACTTCAAAAAACAACATTCTTCTTAATTTGACATGATTGCCAAAACTCAGCGATTACACTGGGCGCTGTGGTAGCGCTTCATTTAAAAATTAAAATAAATAAGTCGTTTTTTACCGTGGGACCAATCCTAGCCGTTAGTGCGCGCTGAAGAAATAGAGACGGTTTCAAATAGTACATTTCACTGACTTTCTAACGGCGTCAGTCCGTTTGAGTTACAACGGTTGCGTCACATATTCGTACCAACTTGTATTTAGCGATGTTTTTCTCATATTACTAGGTTGCATCGCTTTTAACAGTGAAACGATTGACTGTGAGACTTAATTGAACTAAATTTGGACTGTCACCTTATAAATGTGATAAGTGAGCTAACTGAACCCCAGGAATGAACATTCTTCTTAATTTGACATGATTGCCGGAAGTCAGCGATTACACTGCGTGCTATGGTAGCGCTTCATTTCTTACCGTGGGACCAATCCTAGCCGTTATTGCGCGCTGAAGAAATAGAGAGAGCTTCAAAACCAACATTTCAATGAATTTTTAACGGTATCAGTCAGTTTGAGTTACAACGGTTACGTCACAATTTTCCTCCCCCCATGTATTTAGGGATGTTTTTCTGAAATTACTAGGTTGCATCGCCTTTAACAATGAAACGATTGATTGTGGGACTTAATTGAACTGATTTTGGGCTGTCACCTTATAAATGTGATAAGT
Source organism: Hydractinia symbiolongicarpus (assembly GCF_029227915.1). Taxonomy (NCBI): domain Eukaryota; kingdom Metazoa; phylum Cnidaria; class Hydrozoa; order Anthoathecata; family Hydractiniidae; genus Hydractinia; species Hydractinia symbiolongicarpus. The sequence goes on along the minus strand of NC_079878.1, from coordinate 35,809,568 downwards.
GAGCTAACTGGACCCCAAGAAATAACATTCTTCCTAATTTGACATGATTGCCGGAACTCAGCGATTACACTGGGCGCTGTGGTAGCGCTTCATTTAAAAATTTAAATAAATAAGTCATTTTTTACCGTGGGACCAATCCTAGCCGTTAGTGCGCGCTGAAGAAATAGAGACAGTTTCAAATACTACATTTCACTGACTTTCTAACGGTGTCAGTCCGTTTGAGTTACAACGGTTGGGTCATATATTCGTACCAGCATGTATTTAGGGATATTTTTCTAATATTACTAGGTTGCATCCCTTTAAACAGTGAAACGATTGACTGTGGGACTTAATTGAACACACTTTGGACTGTGACATGATAAATGTGATAAATGAGACAATTGGAGTCCAAGAATTAACATTCTTCTTAATTTGACATGATTGCCGCAACTCAGCGATTACACGGCGCGCTGTGGTAGCACTTCATTTATAAATTTAGATAAATAAGTCATTCTCTACTGTGGGACCAATCCTAGCCGTTATCGCGCGTTGAAGAAATAGCGACAATTTCAAAAACTACATTTCATTGACTTTCTAACGTTATCAGTCCGCTTCAGTTATAACGGTGGCGTCACATATCCGTACCAACTTGTATTTAGCGATATTTTTCTATTGACTGTGGGACTAAATTGAACTAAATTTGGACTGTCACCTTATCAATGTGATAAGTGAGCTAACTGGACCCCAAGAAATGACATTCTTCTTAATTTGACATGATTGCCGGAACTCAGCGATTACACTGGGTGCTGTGGTAGCGCTTCATTTAAAAATTTAAAGAAAAATGTCATTTTTTACCGTGGGACCAATGCTAGCCGTTATCGCGCGCTGAAGAAATAGAGACAGTTTCAAAAACTATATTTCAATGAATTTCTAACGGTATCAGTCCGTTTGAGTTACAACGGTTACGTCACATATTCCTGCCCACATGTATTTAGGGATGTCTTTCAGAAATTGCTAGGTTGTATCGCTTTTAACCGTGAAACGATTGATTGTGGGACTTAATTGAACTGATTTTGGACTGTCACCTTTTAAATGTGATAAATGAGTCAATTGGACTCCAAAAAATAACATTTTTCTTAATTTGACATGGTTGCCGAAACTCAGCGATTACACTGGGCGCTGTGGTAACGCTTCCTTTAAAAATCTTAAGAAATAAGTCATTTTTTACCGTGGGACCAATCCCAGCCGTTATCACGCGCTGAAGAAATAGAGACAGCTTCAAAAACTATATTTCAATGAATTTCTAACGGTATAAGTCCGTTTGAGTTACAACGGTTACGTCACATATTCCTCCCCACATGTATTTAGGGATGTTTTTCTGAAATTACTAGGTTTTATCGCTTTTAACAGTGAAACGATTGATTGTGGGACTTAATTGAACTGATTTTGGACTGTGACCTTATAAATGTGATAAATGGGTCAATTGGATACCAAAAGATAAAATTCTTCTTAATTTGACATGATTGCCGGAACTCAGCGATTACACTGGGCGCTGTGGTAGCGCTTCATTTAAAAATTTAAATAATTAAGTCATTTTTTACCGTGGGACCAATCCTAGCCGTAAGTGCGCGCTGAAGAAATAGAGACAGTTTCAAATACTACATTTCACTGACTTTCTAACTGTGTCAGTCCGATTGAGTTACAACGGTTGGGTCACATATTCGTACCAGCATGTATTTAGGGATATTTTTCTAATATTACTAGGTTGCATCCCTTTAAACAGTGAAACGATTGACTGTGGGACTTAATTGAACAAACTTTGGACTGTGACATGATAAATGTGATAAATGAGACAATTTGAGTCCAAGAATTAACATTCTTCTTAATTTGACATGATTGCCGCAACTCAGCGATTACACGGCGCGCTGTGGTAGCACTTCATTTATAAATTTAGATAAATAAGTCATTCTCTACTGTGGGACCAATCCTAGCCGTTATCGCGCGCTGAAGAAATAGCGACAGTTTCAAAAACTACATTTCATTGACATTCTAACGTTATCAGTCCGCTTCAGTTACAACGGTGGCGTCACATATCCGTACCAACTTGTATTTAGCGATATTTTTCTCATATTACTAGGTTGCATCGCTTTTAACAGTGAAAGGATTGACTGTGGGACTTAATTGAACTAAATTTAGACTGTCACCTTATAAATGTGATAAGTGAGCTAACTGGACCCAAGAAATGACATTCTTCTTAATTTGACATGATTGCCGGAACTCAGCGATTACACTGGGTGCTGTGGTAGCACTTCATTTAAAATTTTAAAGAAAAATATCATTTTTTACCGCGGGACCAATCCTAGCCGTTATCGCGCGCTGAAGAAATAGAGACAGTTTCAAATACTACATTTCACTGACTTTCTAACGGTGTCAGTCCGTTTGAGTTACAACGGTTGGGTCATATATTCGTACCAGCATGTATTTAGGGATATTTTTCTAATATTACTAGGTTGCATCCCTTTAAACAGTGAAACGATTGACTGTGGGACTTAATTGAACACACTTTGGACTGTGACATGATAAATGTGATAAATGAGACAATTGGAGTCCAAGAATTAACATTCTTCTTAATTTGACATGATTGCCGCAACTCAGCGATTACACGGCGCGCTGTGGTAGCACTTCATTTATAAATTTAGATAAATAAGTCATTCTCTACTGTGGGACCAATCCTAGCCGTTATCGCGCGTTGAAGAAATAGCGACAATTTCAAAAACTACATTTCATTGACTTTCTAACGTTATCAGTCCGCTTCAGTTATAACGGTGGCGTCACATATCCGTACCAACTTGTATTTAGCGATATTTTTCTCATATTACTAGGTTGCATCGCTTTTAACAGTGAAGCGATTGACTGTGGGACTTAATTGAACTAAATTTGGACTGTCACCTTATCAATGTGATAAGTGAGCTAACTGGACCCCAAGAAATGACATTCTTCTTAATTTGACATGATTGCCGGAACTCAGCGATTACACTGGGTGCTGTGGTAGCGCTTCATTTAAAAATTTAAAGAAAAATGTCATTTTTTACCGTGGGACCAATGCTAGCCGTTATCGCGCGCTGAAGAAATAGAGACAGTTTCAAAAACTATATTTCAATGAATTTCTAACGGTATCAGTCCGTTTTAGTTACAACGGTTACGTCACATATTCCTCCCCACATGTATTTAGGGATGTCTTTCAGAAATTGCTAGGTTGTATCGCTTTTAACCGTGAAACGATTGATTGTGGGACTTAATTGAACTGATTTTGGACTGTCACCTTTTAAATGTGATAAATGAGTCAATTGGACTCCAAAAAATAACATTTTTCTTAATTTGACATGGTTGCCGAAACTCAGCGATTACACTGGGCGCTGTGGTAACGCTTCCTTTAAAAATCTTAAGAAATAAGTCATTTTTTACCGTGGGACCAATCCCAGCCGTTATCACGCGCTGAAGAAATAGAGACAGCTTCAAAAACTATATTTCAATGAATTTCTAACGGTATAAGTCCGTTTGAGTTACAACGGTTACGTCACATATTCCTCCCCACATGTATTTAGGGATGTTTTTCTGAAATTACTAGGTTGTATCGCTTTTAACAGTGAAACGATTGATTGTGGGACTTAATTGAACTGATTTTGGACTGTGACCTTATAAATGTGATAAATGGGTCAATTGGATACCAAAAGATAAAATTCTTCTTAATTTGACATGATTGCCGGAACTCAGCGATTACACTGGGCGCTGTGGTAGCGCTTCATTTAAAAATTTAAATAATTAAGTCATTTTTTACCGTGGGACCAATCCTAGCCGTAAGTGCGCGCTGAAGAAATAGAGACAGTTTCAAATACTACATTTCACTGACTTTCTAACTGTGTCAGTCCGATTGAGTTACAACGGTTGGGTCACATATTCGTACCAGCATGTATTTAGGGATATTTTTCTAATATTACTAGGTTGCATCCCTTTAAACAGTGAAACGATTGACTGTGGGACTTAATTGAACAAACTTTGGACTGTGACATGATAATAGTGATAAATGAGACAATTGGAGTCCAAGGATTAACATTCTTCTTAATTTGACATGATTTGCGCAACTCAGCGATTGTACTGGGCGCTGTGGTAGCGCTTCATTTAAATATTTATATAAATAAGTCATACTTACTGTGGGACCAATCCTAGCCGTTATCGCGCGCTGAAGAAATAGAGACAGTTTCAAATACTACATTTCACTGACTTTCTAACGGTGTCAGTCCGTTTGAGTTACAACGGTTGGGTCATATATTCGTACCAGCATGTATTTAGGGATATTTTTCTAATATTACTAGGTTGCATCCCTTTAAACAGTGAAACGATTGACTGTGGGACTTAATTGAACACACTTTGGACTGTGACATGATAAATGTGATAAATGAGACAATTGGAGTCCAAGAATTAACATTCTTCTTAATTTGACATGATTGCCGCAACTCAGCGATTACACGGCGCGCTGTGGTAGCACTTCATTTATAAATTTAGATAAATAAGTCATTCTCTACTGTGGGACCAATCCTAGCCGTTATCGCGCGTTGAAGAAATAGCGACAATTTCAAAAACTACATTTCATTGACTTTCTAACGTTATCAGTCCGCTTCAGTTATAACGGTGGCGTCACATATCCGTACCAGCTTGTATTTAGCGATATTTTTCTCATATTACTAGGTTGCATCGCTTTTAACAGTGAAGCGATTGACTGTGGGACTTAATTGAACTAAATTTGGACTGTCACCTTATCAATGTGATAAGTGAGCTAACTGGACCCCAAGAAATGACATTCTTCTTAATTTGACATGATTGCCGGAACTCAGCGATTACACTGGGTGCTGTGGTAGCGCTTCATTTAAAAATTTAAAGAAAAATGTCATTTTTTACCGTGGGACCAATGCTAGCCGTTATCGCGCGCTGAAGAAATAGAGACAGTTTCAAAAACTATATTTCAATGAATTTCTAACGGTATCAGTCCGTTTTAGTTACAACGGTTACGTCACATATTCCTCCCCACATGTATTTAGGGATGTCTTTCAGAAATTGCTAGGTTGTATCGCTTTTAACCGTGAAACGATTGATTGTGGGACTTAATTGAACTGATTTTGGACTGTCACCTTTTAAATGTGATAAATGAGTCAATTGGACTCCAAAAAATATCATTTTTCTTAATTTGACATGGTTGCCGAAACTCAGCGATTACACTGGGCGCTGTGGTAACGCTTCCTTTAAAAATCTTAAGAAATAAGTCATTTTTTACCGTGGGACCAATCCCAGCCGTTATCACGCGCTGAAGAAATAGAGACAGCTTTAAAAACTATATTTCAATGAATTTCTAACGGTATAAGTCCGTTTGAGTTACAACGGTTACGTCACATATTCCTCCCCACATGTATTTAGGGATGTTTTTCTGAAATTACTAGGTTGTATCGCTTTTAACAGTGAAACGATTGATTGTGGGACTTAATTGAACTGATTTTGGACTGTGACCTTATAAATGTGATAAATGGGTCAATTGGATACCAAAAGATAAAATTCTTCTTAATTTGACATGATTGCGGGAACTCAGCGATTACACTGGGCGCTGTGGTAGCGCTTCATTTAAAAATTTAAATAATTAAGTCATTTTTTACCGTGGGACCAATCCTAGCCGTAAGTGCGCGCTGAAGAAATAGAGACAGTTTCAAATACTACATTTCACTGACTTTCTAACTGTGTCAGTCCGATTGAGTTACAACGGTTGGGTCACATATTCGTACCAGCATGTATTTAGGGATATTTTTCTAATATTACTAGGTTGCATCCCTTTAAACAGTGAAACGATTGACTGTGGGACTTAATTGAACAAACTTTGGACTGTGACATGATAAATGTGATAAATGAGACAATTGGAGTCCAAGGATTAACATTCTTCTTAATTTGACATGATTTGCGCAACTCAGCGATTGTACTGGGCGCTGTGGTAGCGCTTCATTTAAATATTTATATAAATAAGTCATACTTACTGTGGGACCAATCCTGGCCGTTAGCACGCGCTGAATAAACAGGAACAGTTTCAAAAGCTACATTTCTTTGACTTTTTGGCGGTATCAATCCGTTTGAGTTACAACGGTTGCGTCACATATTCGTACCAACATGTATTTAGCGATATTTCTCCGCTATTACTAGGTTGCATCGCTTTTAACAGGGAAACGATTGACTGTGGGACTTAATTGAACTGATTTTGGACTGTGACCTTTTAAATGTGATAAGTGAGACAATTGGACTCCAAGAAATAACATTCTTCTTCATTTGACATGATTGCCGAAGCTCAGCAATTACACTGGTCGCTGTGGGAGCGCTTCATTTAAAAATTAAGAAAAAAAGTCATTTTTTACTGTGGGACCAATCCTAGCCGTTATCGCGCGCTGATGAAACAGCGACAGGTGAAAAACCTACATTTCACTGGCTTTCTAACCGTGTCAGTCCGCTTGAGTTACAAGGGTTGGGTTACATATACGTACCAACATGTATTTAGGGATATTTTTCCAATATTACTAGGTTGCATCCTTTTAAACAGTGAAACGATTGACTGTGGGACTTAATTGAACTAACTTTGGACTGTGACCTGATAAATGTGATAAATGAGGCAATTGGACCCCAAGAAATAACATTCTTTTTAATTTGACGTGATTGCCGGAACTCAGCAATTGCACTGGGCGCTGTGGTAGCGCTTTATTTAAAAATTTAGATAAATAAGTCATTCTTTACTCTGTGACGAATCCTAGCCGTTATCGCGCGCTGAAGAAATAGCGACAGTTTCAAAAACTACTTTTCATTGACTTTCTAACGTTGTCAGTCCGTTTGAGTTACAACGGTTGGGTCACATATTCGTACCAACATGTATTTAGAGATATTTTTTTAATATTACTAGGTTGCATCCCTTTAAACAGTGAAACGATTGACTGTTGGACTTAATTGAACTAGCTTTGGACTGTGACCTGATAAATGTGATAAATGAGACAATTGGAGACCAAGAAAAAACATTCTTCTTAATATAAAATGATTGCCGCAACTCAGCGATTACACAGGGCGCTGTGGTAGCACTTCATTTAAAAATTTAGATAAATAAGTCATTCTCTACTGTGGGACCAATCCTAGCCCTTATCGCGCGTTGAAGAGATAGCGAGAGTTTCGAAAACTACATTTTATTGACTTTCCAACGGTATCAGTCCGCTTCAGTTACAACGGTTGCGTCACATATTCGTACCAACTTGTATTTAGCGATATTTTTCTCATATTACTAGGTTGCATCGCTTTTAACAGTGAAACGATTGACTGTGAGACTTAATTGAACTAAATTTGGACTGTCACCTTATAAATGTGATAAGTGAGCTAACTGAACCCCAAGAATGAACATTCTTCTTAATTTGACATGATTGCCGGAAGTCAGCGATTACACTGCGTGCTGTGGTAGCGCTTCATTTCTTACCGAGGGACCAATCCTAGCCGTTATTGCGCGCTGAAGAAATAGAGAGAGCTTCAAAACCTAAATTTCAATGAATTTCTAACGGTATCAGTCCGTTTGAGTTACAACGGTTACGTCACAATTTTCCTTCCCACATGTATTTAGGGATGTTTTTCTGAAATTACTAGGTTGCATCGCTTTTAACAATGAAACGATTGATTGTGGGACTTAATTGAACTGATTTTGGGCTGTCACCTTATAAATGTGATAAGTGAGCTAACTGGACCCCAAGAAATAACATTCTTCTTAATTTGACATGATTGCCGGAACTCAGCAATTACACTGGGCGCTGTGGTAGCGCTTCATTTAAAAATTTTAAATAAATAAGTCATTTTTTACCGTGTGACCAATCCTAGCCGTTAGTGCACGCTGAAGAAATAGAGACAGTTTCAAATACTACATTTCACTGACTTTCTAACGGTGTCAGTCCGTTTGAGTTACAACGGTTGGGTCACATATTTGTACCAGCATGTATTTAGAAATATTTTTCTAATATTACTAGGTTGCATCACTTTAAACAGTGAAACGATTGACTGTGGGATTTAATTGAACAAACTTTGGACTGTGACATGATAAATGTGATAAATGAGACATTTGGAGTCCAAGAATTAACATTCTTCTTTATTTGACATGATTGCCGCAACTCAGCGATTACACGGCGCGCTGTGGTAGCACTTCATTTATAAATTTAGATAAATAAGTCATTCTCTACTGTGGGACCAATCCTAGCCGTTATCGCGCGCTGAAGAAATAGCGACAGTTTCAAAAACTACATTTCATTGACTTTCTAACGTTATCAGTCCGCTTCAGTTACAACGGTGGGGTCACATATCCGTACCGACTTGTATTTAGCGATATTTTTCTCATATTACTAGGTTGCATCGCTTTTAACAGTGAAACGATTGACTGTGGGACTTAATTGAACTATATCTGGACTGTCACCTTATAAATGTGATAAGTGAGCTAACTGGACCCCAAGAAATGACATTCTTCTTAATTTGACATGATTGCCGGAACTCAGCGATTACACTGGGTGCTGTGGTAGCGCTTCATTTAAAAATTTAAAGAAAAATGTCATTTTTTACCGTGGGACCAATGCTAGCCGTAATCGCGCGCTGAAGAAATAGAGACAGTTTCAAAAACTATATTTCAATGAATTTCTAACGCTATCAGTCCGTTTGAGTTACAACGGTTACGTCACATATTCCTCCCCACATGTATTTAAGGATGTCTTTCAGAAATTGCTAGGTTGTATCGCTTTTAACCGTGAAACGATTGATTGTGGGACTTAATTGAACTGATTTTGTACTGCCACCTTATAAATGTGATAAATGAGTCAATTGGACTCCAAAAAATAACATTTTTCTTAATTTGACATGGTTGCCAAAACTCAGCGATTACACTGGGCGCTGTGGTAACGCTTCATTTAAAAATCTTAAGAAATAAGTCATTTTTTACCGTGGGACCAATCCCAACCGTTATCGCGCGCTGAAGAAATAGAGACAGTTTCAAAAACTATATTTCAATGAATTTCTAACGGTATAAGTCCGTTTGAGTTACAACAGTGGAGTCACATATCCGTACCAACTTGTATTTAGCGAGATTTTTCTCATATTACTAGGTTGCATCGCTTTTAACAGTGAAACGATTGATTGTGGGACTTAATTGAACTGATTTTGGACTGTCACCTTATAAATGTGATAAATGAGTCAATTTGACTCCAAAAAATAACATTTTTCTAAATTTGACATGGTTGCCGAAACTCAGCGATTACACTGGTCGCTGTGGTAACGCTTCATTTAAAAATCTAAAGAAATAAGTCATTTTTTACCGTGGGACCAATCCTAGCCGTTATCGCGCGCTAAAGAAATAGAGACAGTTTCAAAAACTATATTTCAATGAATTTCTAACGGTATAAGTCCGTTTGAGTTACAACGGTTACGTCACATATTCCTCCCCACATGTATTTAGGGATGTTTTTCTGAAATTACTAGGCTGTATCGCTTTCAACAGTGAAACGATTGATTGTGGGACTTAATTGAACTGATTTTGGCCTGTGACCTTATAAATGTGATAAATGGGTCAATTGGACTCCAAAAGATAACATTCTTCTTAATTTGACATGATTGCCGGAAGTCAGCGATTACACTGCGTGCTGTGGTAGCGCTTCATTTAAAATTTTAAAGAAAAATGTCATTTTTTACCGTGGGACCAATCCTAGCCGTTAGTGCGCGCTGAAGAAATAGAGACAGTTTCAAATACTACATTTTACTGACTTTCTGACGGTGTCAGTCCGTTTGAGTTACAACGGTTGGGTCACATATTCGTACCAGCATGTATTTAGGGATATTTTTCTAATATTACTAGGTTGCATCCCTTTATTTCCGTGAAACGATTGACTGTGGGACTTAATTGAACAAACTTTGGACTGTGACATGATAAATGTGATAAATGAGACAATTGGAGTCCAAGAGTTAACATTCTTCTTAATTTGACATGATTGCCGCAACTCAGCGATTACACGGGGCGCTGTGGTAGCACTTCATTTATAAATTTAGATAAATTTATCATTCTCTACTGTGGGACCAATCCTAGCCGTTATCGCGCGCTGAAGAAATAGCGACAGTTTCAAAAACTACGATTCATTGACTTTCTAACGATGTCAGTCAGATTGAGTTACAACGGTTGGGTCACATGTTCGTACCAGCATGTACTTAGGGATATTTTTCTAATATTACTAGGTTGCATCCCTTTATTTCTGTGAAACGATTGACTGTGGGACTTAATTGAACAAACTTTGGACTGTGACATGATAAATGTGATAAATGAGACAATTGGAGTCCAAGAGTTAACATTCTTCTTAATTTGACATGATTGCCGCAACTCAGCGATTACACGGGGCGCTGTGGTAGCATTTCATTTATAAATTTAGATAAATAATTCATTCTCTACTGTGGGACCAATCCTAGCCGTTATCGCGCGCTGAAGAAATAGCGACAGTTTCAAAAAATACATTTCATTGACTTTCTAACGGTGTCAGTCAGATTGAGTTACAACCGTTGGGTCACATGTTCGTACCAGCATGTATTTAGGGATACTTTTCTAATATTACTAGGTTGCATCCCTTTATTTCTGTGAAACGATTGACTGTGGGACTTAATCGAACAAACTTTGGACTGTGACATGATAAATGTGATAAATGAGACAATTGGAGTCCAAGAATTAACATTCTTCTTAATTTGACATGATTGCCGCAACTCAGCGATTACACGGGGCGCTGTGGTAGCACTTCATTTATAAATTTAAATAAATAAGTCATTCTCTACTGTGGGACCAATCCTAGCCGTTATCGCGCACTGAAGAAATAGCGACAGTTTCAAAAACTGCATTTCATTGACTTTCTAACGTTATCAGTCCGCTTCAGTTACAACGGTGGAGTCACATATTGATACCAGCATTTATTTAGGGATATTTTTCTAATATTACTAGGTTGCATCCCTTTAAACAGTGAAACGATTGACTGTGGGACTTAATTGAACAAACTTTGGACTGTGACATGATAAATGAGAAAATTGGAGTCCAAGAATTAACATTCTTCTTAATTTGACATGATTGCCGCAGCTCAGCGATTACACGGGGCGCTGTGGTAGCACTTCATTTATAAATTTAGATAAATAAGTCATTCTCTACTGTGGGCCCAATCCTAGCCGTTATCGCGCGCTGAAGAAATAGCGACAGTTTCAAAAACTACATTTCATTGAATTTCTAACGTTATCAGTCCGCTTCAGTTACAACGGTGGAGTCACATATCCGTACCAACTTGTATTTAGCGAGATTTTTCTCATATTACTAGGTTGCATCGCTTTTAACAGTGAAACGATTGATTGTGGGACTTAATTGAACTGATTTTGGACTGTCACCTTATAAATGTGATAAATGAGTCAATTGGATTCCAAAAAATAACATTTTTCTTAATTTGACATGGTTGCCGAAACTCAGCGATTACACTGGGCGCTGTGGTAACGCTTCATTTAAAAATCTAAAGGAATAAGTCATTTTTTACCGTGGGGCCAATCCTAGCCGTTATCGCGCGCTGAAGAAATAGCGACAGTTTCAAAAACTACATTTCAATGAATTTCTAACAGTATCAGTCCGTTTAAGTTACAACGGTTGCGTCACATATACGTCCCCACATGTATTAAGGGATGTTTTTCTGATGTTACTAGGTTGTATTGCTTTTAACAGTGAAACGATTGACTTTGGCACTTAAATGAACTGATTTTGAACTGTGACCTGATAAATGTGATAAATGAGACAATTGGAGTCCAAGAATTAACATTCTTCTTAATTTGACATGATTTGCGCAACTCAGCGATTACACGGGGCGCTGTGGTAGCACTTCATTTATAAATTTAGAAAAATAAGTCATTCTCTACTGTGGGACCAATCCTAGCCGTTATCGCGGGCTGAAGAAATAGCGACAGTTTCAAAAACTACATTTCATTGACTTTCTAACGTTATCAGTCCGCTTCAGTTACAACGGTGGCGTCACATATCCGTTTCAACTTGTATTTAGGGATATTTTTCTAATATTACTAGGTTGAATCCTTTTAAACAGTGAAACCATTGACTGTGGGACTTAATTGAATTAAACTTTGGACTGTGACCTGATTAATGGGATAAATGAGGCAATTGGACCCTAAGAAATAACATTCTTCCTAATTTGACGTGATTGGCGGAACTCAGCGATTGTACTGGGCGCTGTGGTAGCGCTTTATTTAAAAATTTAGATAAAAAAGTCATTCTTTACTCTGTGACGAATCCTAGCCGTTATCGCGCGCTGAAGAAATAGCGACAGTTTCAAAAACTACATTTCATTGACTTTCTGGCGGTATCAATCCGTTTGAGAAACAACGGTTGCGTCACATATTCGTACCAACATGTATTTAGCGATATTGTTCCGCTATTACTAGGTTGTATCGCTTTTAACAGTGAAACGATTGACTGTGGGATTAATTGAACACATTCTGGAATGTGACCTTATAAATGTGACAAGTGAGCCAATTGGACTAACCAGAAATAATATTCCTCTTATTTTGACATGATTGCTGGAATTCAACGATTGCACTGGGCGCTGTGGTAGCTCTTCAATTAAAAATTTAGATAAACAAGTCATTCTTTACTCTGGAACCAATCCTAGCCGTTATCACGCGCTGAAGAAATAGAGACAGTTTTAAAAACTACATTTCAATGAATTTCTAACGGTATCAGTCCGTTTAAGTTATAACGGTTGTGTCACATACTCCCCCCAACATGTATTTAGGGATGTTTTTCTGAAATTACTAGGTTGTATCGCTTTTAACAGTGAAACGATTGACTGTGGCACTTAAATGAACTGATTTTGGAATGTGACCTTATAAATTTGATAAATGAGGCAATTGGACTCCCACAAATAACATTCCTCTTAATTTGACATGATTGCTGGAATTCAACGATTACAAGGGGCGCTGTGGTAGCCCTTCATTTAAAAATTTAGATAATTAAGTCATATTTACTGTGGGACCAAACCAGGCCGTTAGCACGCGCTGAATAAATAGGAACAGCTCCAAAAACTACATTTCATTGACTTTCTAGCGGTATCAATCCGTTTGAGTTACAACGGTTGTGTCACATATTCGTACCAACATGCATTTAGGGATGTTTCTCTGAAATTACTAGGTTGTATCGCTTTTGACAGTGAAACGATTGATTGTGGGACTTAATTGAACTGATTTTTGACTGTGACCTTATAAATGTGATAAATAAGTCAATTGGACTCCAAAAAATAACATTCTTTTTAATTTGACATGATTGCCGAAACTCAGCGACTACACTGGGCGCTCTGGTAGCGCTTCATTTAAAAATTTAAAAAGATGTGTCATTTTTTTTCCGTGGGACCAATCCGAGCCGTTATCGCGCGTTGAAGAATTAGAGACAGTTTCAAAAACTGTATTTCAATTAATTTCTAACGGTATAAGTCCGTTTGAGTTACAACGGTTACGTCACATATTGCTCCCCACATGTATTTAGGGATGTTTTTCTGAAATTACTAGGTTGTATCTCTTTTAACAGTGAAACGATTGACTGTGGGTCTTAATTGAACAAACTTTGGACTGTGACCTGATAAATGTAATAAATGAGACAATTGGAGTCCAAGAATTAACATTCTTCTTAATTTGACATGATTTGCGCAACTCAGCGATTACACGGGGCGCTGTGGTAGCACTTCATTTATAAATTTAGAAAAATAAGTCATTCTCTACTGTGGGACCAATCCTAGCCGTTATCGCGGGCTGAAGAAATAGCGACAGTTTCAAAAACTACATTTCATTGACTTTCTAACGTTATCAGTCCGCTTCAGTTACAACGGTGGCGTCACATATCCGTTCCAACTTGTATTTAGGGATATTTTTCTAATATTACTAGGTTGAATCCTTTTAAACAGTGAAACCATTGACTGTGGGACTTAATTGAATTAAACTTTGGACTGTGACCTGATTAATGGGATAAATGAGGCAATTGGACCCTAAGAAATAACATTCTTCTTAATTTGACGTGATTGGCGGAACTCAGCGATTGTACTGGGCGCTGTGGTAGCGCTTTATTTAAAAATTTAGATAAGAAAGTCATTCTTTACTCTGTGACGAATCCTAGCCGTTATCGCGCGCTGAAGAAATAGCGACAGTTTCAAAAACTACATTTCATTGACTTTTTGGCGGTATCAATCCGTTTGAGTTACAACGGTTCCGTCACATATTCGTACCAACATGTATTAAGCGATATTTCTCCGCTATTACTAGGTTGCATCGCTTTTAACAGGGAAACGATTGACTGTGGGACTTAATTGAACTGATTTCGGACTGTGACCTTTTAAATGTGATAAGTGAGACAATTGGACTCCAAGAAATAACATTCTTCTTCATTTGACATGATTGCCGAAGCTCAGCAATTACACTGGTCGCTGTGGGAGCGCTTCATTTAAAAATTAAGAAAAAAAGTCATTTTTTACTGTGGGACCAATCCTAGCCGTTATCGCGCGCTGATGAAACAGCGACAGGTGAAAAACCTACATTTCACAGGCTTTCTAACCGTGTCAGTGCGCTTGAGTTACAAGGGTTGGGTTACATATACGTACCAACATGTATTTAGCGATATTTTTCTAATATTACTAGGTTGCATCCTTTTAAACAGTGAAACGATTGACTGTGGGACTTAATTGAACTAACTTTGGACTGTGACCTGATAAATGTGATAAATGAGGCAATTGGACCCAAGAAATAACATTCTTCTTAATTTGACGTGATTGCCGGAACTCAGCAATTGCACTGGACGCTGTGGTAGCGCTTTATTTAAAAATTTAGATAAAAAAGTCATTCTTTACTCTGTGACGACTCCTAGCCGTTATCGCGCGCTGAAGAAATAGCGACAGTTTCAAAAACTACATTTCATTGACTTTCTAACGTTGTCAGTCAGTTTGAGTTGCAACGATTGGGTCACATATTCGTACCAACATGTGTTTAGGGATGTTTTTCCGATATTACTAGGTTGTATCGCTTTTAACAGTGAAACGATTGACTGTGAAATAACATTCTTCTCAATTTGAAATGAATGCCGGAACTCAGCGATTACACTGGTTGCTGTGGTAGCGCTTCATTTAAAAGTTTATATAAAAAAGTCATTTTTTACCGTGGGACCAATCCTAGCCGTTATCGCGCGCTGAAGAAAGAGAGACAGTTTCAAAAACTACATTTCAATGAATTTCAAACGGTATCAGTCCGTTTGAGTTACAACTGTGGCGTCACATATTCGTACCAACATGTATTTAGGGATGTTTTTCTGATGTTACTAGGTTGTATCGCCTTTAACAGTGAAACGATTGACTTTGGAACTTAAATGAACTGATTTTGGACTGTGACCTTATAAATGTGATAAATGGGCCAATTGGAGTCCTGCAAATAACATTCCTCTTAATTTGACATGATTGCTGGAATTCAACGATTACAATGAGCGCTGTGGTAGCGCTTCATTTAGAAATTTAGATAAGTAAGTCATACTTACTGTGGGACCAATCCTGACCGTTAGCACGCGCTGAATAAACAGGAACAGTTTCAAAAACTACATTGAATTGAGTTTCTAGCGGTATGAACCCGTTTGAGTAACAACTGTTGCGTCACATATTCGTACCAACATGTATTTAGCGATATTGTTCCGCTATTACTAGGTTGTATCGCTTTTAACAGTGAGACGATTGACTGTGGCACTTAAATGAACTGATTTTGAGCTGTGACCTTATAAATAGGATCAATGAGGCAATTGGAGTCCTGCAAATAACATTCCTCTTAATTTGACATGATTGCTGGAATTCAACGATTACAATGAGCGCTGTGGTAGCGCTTCATTTGAAAATTTAGATAAGTAAGTCATATTTACTGTGGGAGCAATCCTGGCCGTTAGCATGCGCTGAATAAACAGGAACAGTTTCAAAAACTACATTGCATTGAGTTTCTAGCGGTATGAATCCGTTTGAGTAACAACGGTTGCGTCACATATTCGTACCAACATGTATTTAGCGATATTTTTCCGCTATTACTAGGTTGTATCGCTTTTAACAGTAAAACGATTGACTGTGGGATTAATTGAATTCATTCTGGACTGTGACCTTATAAATGTGATAAGTGAGCTAACTGGACCCCAAGAAATAACATTCTTCTTAGTTTGACGTGATTGCCGGAACTCAGCAATTGCACTGGCCGCTGTGGTAGCGCTTCATTTTAAAATTTAGATAAATAAGTCATTCTTTACTCTGGAACCAATCCTAGCCGTTATCACGCGCTGAAGAAATAGAGACAGTTTCAAAAACTACATTTCCTTGACTTTCTAGCGGTATCAATCCGCTTGAGTTACAACGGTTGTGCCACATATTCTTACCAACAAGTATTTAGCGATATTTTTCTGATATTACTAGGTTGTATCGCTTTTAACAGTGAGACGATTGACTGTGGGATTAATTGAACACATTCTGGAATGTGACCTTATAAATGTGACAAGTGAGACAATTGGACTCCAAGAAATAACATTCTTCATAATTTGACATGATTGCCGAAACTCAGCGATTACACTAGGCGCTGTGGTAGTGCTTCATCTAAACATTTAAATAAATAAGTTTTTTTTACGGTGGGACCAATCCTAGCCGTTATCGCGCGCTGAAGAAATAGAGACAGTTTCAAAAACTACATTTCAATGAATTTCTACCGGTATCAGTCCGTTTAAGTTACAACGGTTGCGTCACATACTCGTCCCCACATGTATTTAGGGATGTTTTTCTGATGTTACTAGGTTGTATCGCCTTTAACAGTGAAACGATTGACTTTGGCACTTAAATGAACTGATTTTGGACTGTGACCTTATAAATGTGATAAATGGGCCAATTGGAGTCCTGCAAATAACATTCCTCTTAATTTGACATGATTGCTGGAATTCAACGATTACAATGAGCGCTGTGGTAGCGCTTTATTTGAAAATTTAGATAATTAAGTCATATTTACTGTGGGACCAATCCTGGCCGTTAGCATGCGCTGAATAAACAGGAACAGTTTCAAAAACTACATTGCATTGAGTTTCTAGTGGTATGAATCCGTTTGAGTAACAACGGTTGCGTCACATATTCGTCCCCACATGTATGTAGGGATGTTTTTCTGATGTTACTAGGTTGTATCGCTTTTAACAGTGAAACGATTGATTTTGGCATTTAAATGAACTGATTTTGAGCTGTGACCTTATAAATGTGATAAATGAGCCAATTGGACTAACCAGAAATAACATTCCTCTTATTTTGACATAATTGCTGGAATTCAACGATTACAATGGGCGCTGTGATAGCACTTCATTTAAAAATTTAGAAAATTAATCCATATTTACCCTGGGACCAATCCTTGGCGTTAGCACGCGCAGATTAAACAGGAACAGCTTCAAAAACTGCATTGCATTGACTTTCTAGCGGTATCAATCCGTTTGAGTTACAACGGTTGCGTCACACATTCGTACCAACATGTATTTAGCGATATTTTTCCGCTTTTACTAGGTTGCATCGCTTTCAACAGTGAAACGATTGACTGTGGGATTAATTGAACTCATTCTGGACTGTGACCTTATAAATGTGATAAGTGAGACAATTGGACTCCAAGAAATATCATTCTTCTTAATTTGACGTGATTGCCGGAACTCAGCGATTGCATTGGGCGCTGTGGTAGCGCTTCATTTAAAAATTTAGATAAATAAGTCATTCTTTACTCTGGGACGAATCCCAGCCGTTATTGCGCGCTGAAGAAATAGCGACAGTTTCTAAAACTACATTTCTTTGACTTTCTAGCGGCATCAAACCGTTTGATTTACAACGGTTGCGTCACATATTCGTCCCAACATGTATTTAGGGATTTTTTTCTGATATTACTATGTTGTATCGCTTTTAACAGTGAAACGATTGACTTTGGCACTTAAATGAACTGATTTTGGACTGTGACCTTATAAATGTGATAAATGAGCCAATTGGACTCACACAAATAACATTCCTCTTAATTTGACATGATTGCTGGAATTCAACGATTACAATGAGCGCTGTGGTAGTGCTTCATGTAAAAATATAGATAAATAAGTTATATTTACTGTGGCAAAAATCCTGGCCGTTAGCACGCGCTGATTAAACAGAAACAGTTTCAAAAACTACATTGCATTGACTTTCTAGCGGTATCAATCCATTTGAGTTACAACGGTTGTGTCACATATTCGTACCAAGATGTACTTAGCGATATTTTTCCGCTATTACTAGGTTGTATCGATTTTAACAGTGAAACGATTGACTGTGGAATTAATTGAACTCATTCTGGACTGTGACCTTATAAATGTGATAAGTGAGGCAATTGAACTCCAAGAAGTAACATTCTTCTTAATTTGACATGATTGCCAAAACTCAGCGATTACACTGGGCGCTGTGGTAGCACTTCATTTAAAAATTAAGAAAGGAAAGTCATTTTTTACTGTGGGACCAATACTAGCCGTTAGCTCGCGCTGAAGAAGTAGAGACAGTTTCAAAAACTACATTTCAATGAATTTTTAAGGGTATCAGTCCGTTTGAGTTACAACGGTTGCGTCACATATTCGTCCCCACATGTATTTAGGGATGTTTTTCTGATGTTACTGGGTTGTATCGCTTTTAACAGTGAAACGATTGACTTTGGCACTTAAATGAACTGATTTTGGACTGTCCCCTTATAAATGTGATAAATGAGGCAATTGGAGGCCCAAGAAATAACATTCTTCTTAATTTGACCTGATTGCCAGAACTCAGCGATTGCACTGTGCGCTGTGGTAGCGCTTCATTTAAAAATTTAGATAAATAAGTCATTCTTTACTCTGGGTCGAATCCTAGCCGTGATCGCGTGCTGAAGAAATAGCGACAGTTTCAAAAACTACATTTCATTGACTTTCTAACGGTGTCAGTCAGTTTCAGTTACAACGGTTGGGTCACATATTCGTACCAACATGTATATAGCGATATTTTTCTCATATTACTAGGTTGCATCGCTTTTAACAGTGCAACGAATTACTGCGGGACTTAATTGAACTAAATTTGGCCTGTAACTTTATAAATGTGGTAAGTGAGCCAACTGGAACCCAAGAAATAATATTCTTTTTAATCCGACTTGATTGCCGGACCTCAGCGCACTGGGTGCTGTGGTTTCATTTAAAAATTTAAGTAAGAAAGTCATTCTTTACTGTGTTACCAATCCTAGCCGTTATCGCGCGCTGAAGAAAGAGAGACAGTTTCAAAAACTACATTTCAATGAACTTCTAACGGTATTAGTCCGTTTGAGTTACAACGGTTGGGTCACATATTCGTCGCCACATGTATTTAGGGATGTTTCGCTGATATTACTAAGTTGTACTGCTTTTAACAGTGAAACGATTGACTGTGGGATTTAAATGAACAGATTTTGGAATGTGACCTTATAAATGTGATAAATGAGCAAATTGGACTCCCACATATAACATTCTTCTTAATTTGACATGATTGCTGGAATTCAACGATTACAATGGGCGCTGTGTTAGCGCTTCCTTTAGAAATTTAGATAACTAAGTCATTCTTTACTCTGGGACAAATCCTAGCCGTTATCGCCCGCTGAAGAAATAGCGACAGTTTCAAAAACTACATTTCATTGACTTTCTAACGGTGTCAATCTGTTTGAGTTACAACGGTGTCGTCACATATTCGTACCAACATGTATTTAGGGATATTTTTCTGATATTACTAGGTTGCATCCCTTTTAACGGTGAAACGATTGACTGTGGGAATTAATTGAACTAACTTTAGACTGTGACCTGATAAATGGGATAAGTGAGACAATTGGACTCCAAGAAATAACATTCTTCTCATTTTGACATGATTGCCGGAACTCACCGATTACACTGGGCGCTGTGGTAGCACTACATTTAAAAATTTAGATAAAAAAAGTCATTCTTTACTGTGTGACCAATCCTAGCTGTTATCGTGCGCTAAAGAAATAAAGACAGTTTCGAAAACTACATTTCAATGAACTTCTAACGGTATCAGTCCGTTTGAGTTGCAACGGTTGGGTCACATTTTCGTCGCCACATGTATTTAGGGATGTTTCGCTGATATTACTAAGTTGTACCGCTTTTAACCGTGAAACGATTGACTGTGGGACTTAAATGAACAGATTTTGGAATGTGACCTAATAAATGTGATAAATGAGCCAATTGGACTCCCACAAATAACATTCCTCTTAATTTGACATGATTGCTGGAATTCAACGATTACAACGGGCGCTGTGGTAGCGCTTCATTTAGAATTTTAGATAACTAAGTCATTCTTTACTCTGGGACGAATCCTAGCCGTTATTGCGCGCTGAAGAAATAGCGACAGTTTCAAAAATTACATTTCATTGACATTCTAACGGTGTCAGTCTGTTTGAGTTACAACGGTTGTGTCACATATTCGAACCAACATGTAATTAGCCATATATTTCTCATACTACTAGGTTGCATCGCTTTTAACAGTGCAACGATTGACTGTGGGACTTAATTGAACTAAATATGGCCTGTAACTTTATAAATGTGGTGCGTAAGCCAACTGGAACCCAAGAAATAACATTCTTCTTAATTTCACTTGATTGCCGGAACTCAGCGATTACACTAGGTGCTGTGGTAGCGGTTCATATAAAAATTTAAATGAAAAAGTCATTTTTTACCGTGGGACCAATCCTAACCGTTATCGCGGGCTGAAAAAAGAGAGACAGTTTCAAAGACTACATTTCAATGAATTTCTAACGGTGTCAGTCCGTTTGAGTTACAACGGTTGGGTCACATATTCGTACTAACAAGAATTTAGCGATATTTTTCTGATATTACTAGGTTGCATCGCTTTTAACAGTGACAGGATTGAATGTGGCACTTAATTGAACTGATTTTGGACTGTGACCTTTTAAATGTGATAAATGAGGCAATTGGAGTCCCACAAATAACATTCCTCTTAATTTGACATGATTGCTGGAATTTAACGATTACAATGGGCGCTGTGGTAGCGTTTTATTGAAGAATTTAGATAAAAAAGTCATATTTACTGTGGGAGAATCCTGGCCGTTAACACCCGCTGAATAAACAGGAACAGTTTTAAGAACCACATTTCATTGACTTTGTAGCGGTATCAATCTGTTTTAGTTACAACGGTTGCGTCACATATTCGTACCAACATATACTTAGCGATATTTTTCCGCTATTACTAGGTTGCATCGCTCTTAACAGTGAAACGATTGACTGTGGGACTTAATTGAATTGACTTTGGACTGTGACCTTATAAATGTGATAAATGAGACAATTGGTCTCCATGGAATAACATTCTTCTTAATTTGACATGATTGCTGGATTTTAGCGATTACATTAGGCTCTGTGGTAGCCCTTTATTTAACAATTTAGATAAAAAAAGTCTTTTTTTTACTGTGGGACCAATCCTGTCCGTTATCGCGCGCTAAAGAAATAGAGACAGTTTCAAAAACTACATTTCAATGAATTTCTAACGGTATCAGTCCGTTTGAGTTACAACGGTTGCGTAACATATTCGTCCCCACATGTATTTAGGGATGTTTTTCTGATATTACTAGGTTGGATTGCTTTTAACAGTGAAACGATTGACTGTGGCATTTAAATGAACTGATTTTGAACTGTGACCTTATAAATGTGATAAATGAGCCAATTGGACTGCCACAAATAACATTCCTCTTAATTTGACATGATTGCTGGAATTGAACGATAACAATGGGCGCTGTGGTAGCGCTTCATTTAAGAATTTAGATAAATATGTCGTATTTACTCTGGGACGAATCCTAGCCGTTATCGCGCGCTGAAGAAACAGCGACAGGTGCAAAAACTACATTTCATTGACTTTCTAACGGTGTCAGTCCGTTTGAGTTACAACGGTTGCGTCTCAATTCGTACCAACATGTACTTAACGATATTTTTCCGCTATTACTAGGTTGTATTGCTCTTAACAGTGAAACGATTGACTGTGGAACTTAATTGAACTGATTTTGGACTGTGACCTTATAAATGTGATAAATGAGACAATTGGTCTCCAAGGAATAACATTCTTCTTAATTTGATATGATTGCTGGAATTCAGTGATTACATTAGGCTCTGTGATAGCGCTTTATTTAAAAATATAGATAAAAAAGTCTTTTTTTTACTGTGGGACAAATCCTAGCCGTTATTGCGCGCTCATGAAACAGCGACAGATAGAAAAACTACATTTCATTGACTTTCTAACGGTATCAGTCCGTTTGAGTTACAACGGTTGGGTCACATATTCGTACTAACATGTATTTAGCGAGATTTTTCTGATATTACTAGGTTGCATCGGTTTTAACAATGAAACGATTGACTGTGGGACTTAATTGAACTAACTTTGGACTGTGACCTTATAAATGTGATAAATGAGCCAATTAGTCTCCAAGGAATAACATTCTTCTTAATTTGACATGATTGCTGGATTTCAGCGATTACATTAGGCTCTGTGGTAGCCCTTTTTTTAACAATTTAGATAAAAAAAGTCTTTTTTTTACTGTGGGACCAATCCTGTCCGTTATCGCGCGCTAAAGAAATAGAGACAGTTTGAAAAACTACATTTCAATGAATTTCTAACGGTATCAGTCCGTTTGAGTTACAACGGTTGCGTAACATATTCGTCCCCACATGTATTTAGGGATGTTTTTCTGATATTACTAGGTTGGATTGCTTTCAACAGTGAAACGATTGACTGCGCCATTTAAATGAACTTATTTTGAACTGTGACCTTATAAATGTGATAATTGAGCCAATTGGACTGCCACAAATAACATTCCTCTTAATTTGACATGATTGCTGGAATTGAACGATAACAATGGGCGCTGTGGTAGCGCTTTATTTAAGAATTTAGATAAATAAGTCGTGTTTACTGTGGGACCAATCCTGGCCGTTAGCACGCGCTGAATAAATAGGAACAGTTTCAAAAACTAAATTTCATTGACTTTCTAGCGGTATCAATCCGTTTGAGTTACAACGGTGTCGTCACATATTCGTACCAACATGTATTTAGGGATATTTTTCTGATATTACTAGGTTGCATCCCTTTTAACGGTGAAACGATTGACTGTGGGAATTAATTGAACTAACTTTAGACTGTGACCTGATAAATGGGATAAGTGAGACAATTGGACTCCAAGAAATAACATTCTTCTCATTTTGACATGATTGCCGGAACTCACCGATTACACTGGGCGCTGTGGTAGCACTACATTTAAAAATTTAGATAAAAAAAGTCATTCTTTACTGTGTGACCAATCCTAGCTGTTATCGTGCGCTAAAGAAATAAAGACAGTTTCGAAAACTACATTTCAATGAACTTCTAACGGTATCAGTCCGTTTGAGTTGCAACGGTTGGGTCACATTTTCGTCGCCACATGTATTTAGGGATGTTTCGCTGATATTACTAAGTTGTACCGCTTTTAACCGTGAAACGATTGACTGTGGGACTTAAATGAACAGATTTTGGAATGTGACCTAATAAATGTGATAAATGAGCCAATTAGTCTCCAAGGAATAACATTCTTCTTAATTTGACATGATTGCTGGATTTCAGCGATTACATTAGGCTCTGTGGTAGCCCTTTTTTTAACAATTTAGATAAAAAAGTCTTTTTTTTACTGTGGGACCAATCCTGTCCGTTATCGCGCGCTAAAGAAATAGAGACAGTTTGAAAAACTACATTTCAATGAATTTCTAACGGTATCAGTCCGTTTGAGTTACAACGGTTGCGTCACATATTCGTCTCCAAATTGTATTTAGGGATGTTTTTCTGATATTACTAGGTTGGATTGCTTTCAACAGTGAAACGATTGACTGCGCCATTTAAATGAACTTATTTTGAACTGTGACCTTATAAATGTGATAATTGAGCCAATTGGACTGCCACAAATAACATTCCTCTTAATTTGACATGATTGCCGGAACTCACCGATTACACTGGGCGCTGTGGTAGCACTACATTTAACAATTTAGATAAAAAAGTCTTTTTTTTACTGTGGGACCAATCCTGTCCGTTATCGCGCGCTAAAGAAATAGAGACAGTTTGAAAAACTACATTTCAATGAATTTCTAACGGTATCAGTCCGTTTGAGTTACAACGGTTGCGTAACATATTCGTCTCCAAATTGTATTTAGGGATGTTTTTCTGATATTAATAGGTTGCATCGCTTTTAACAGTCACAGGATTGAATGTGGCACTTAATTGAACTGATTTTGGACTGTGACCTTTTAAATGTGATAAATGAGGCAATTGGAGTCCCACAAATAACATTCCTCTTAATTTGACATGATTGCTGGAATTTAACGATTACAATGGGCGCTGTGGTAGCGTTTTATTGAAGAATTTAGATAAAAAAGTCATATTTACTGTGGGACAATCCTGGCCGTTAACACCCGCTGAATAAACAGGAACAGTTTTAAGAACCACATTTCATTGACTTTGTAGCGGTATCAATCTGTTTTAGTTACAACGGTTGCATCACATATTCGTACCAACATATACTTAGCGATATTTTTCCGCTATTACTAGGTTGCATCGCTCTTAACAGTGAAACGATTGACTGTGGGACTTAATTGAATTGACTTTGGACTGTGACCTTATAAATGTGATAAATGAGACAATTGGTCTCCAAGGAATAACATTCTTCTTAATTTGACATGATTGCTGGATTTTAGCGATCACATTAGGCTCTGTGGTAGCCCTTTATTTAACAATTTAGATAAAAAAAGTCTTTTTTTTACTGTGGGACCAATCCTGTCCGTTATCGCGCGCTAAAGAAATAGAGACAGTTTCAAAAACTACATTTCAATGAATTTCTAACGGTATCAGTCCGTTTGAGTTACAACGGTTGCGTAACATATTCGTCCCCACATGTATTTAGGGATGTTTTTCTGATATTACTAGGTTGGATTGCTTTTAACAGTGAAACGATTGACTGTGGCATTTAAATGAACTGATTTTGAACTGTGACCTTATAAATGTGATAAATGAGCCAATTGGACTGCCACAAATAACATTCCTCTTAATTTGACATGATTGCTGGAATTGAACGATAACAATGGGCGCTGTGGTAGCGCTTCATTTAAGAATTTAGATAAATATGTCGTATTTACTCTGGGACGAATCCTAGCCGTTATCGCGCGCTGAAGAAACAGCGACAGGTGCAAAAACTACATTTCATTGACTTTCTAACGGTATCAGTCCGTTTGAGTTACAACGGTTGGGTCACATATTCCTACCAACATGTATTTAGCGATATTTTTCTGATATTACTAGGTTGCATCGCTTTTAACAGTGACAGGATTGAATGTGGCACTTAATTGAACTGATTTTGGACTGTGACCTTTTAAATGTGATAAATGAGGCAATTGGAATCCCACAAATAACATTCCTCTTAATTTGACATGATTGCTGGAATTCAACGATTACAATGGGCGCTGTGGTAGCGTTTTATTGAAAAACTTAGATAAAAAAGTCATATTTACTGTGGGACAATCCTGGCCGTTAACACCCGCTGAATAAACAGGAAAGGTTTTATAAACTACATTTCATTGACTTTGTAGCGGTATCAATCCGTTTGAGTTACAACGGTTGCGTCTCAATTCGTATTAACATGTACTTAACGATATTTTTCCGCTATTACTAGGTTGTATTGCTCTTAACAGTGAAACGATTGACTGTGGGACTTAATTGAACTAACTTTGGACTGTGACATTATAAATGTGATAAATGAGCCAATTAGTCTCCAAGGAATAACATTCTTCTTAATTTGACATGATTGCTGGATTTCAGCGATTACATTAGGCTCTGTGGTAGCCCTTTATTTAAAAATATAGGTAAAAAAGTCTTTTTTTTACTGTGGGACAAATCCTAGCCGTTATTGCGCGCTCATGAAACAGCGACAGATAGAAAAACTACATTTCATTGACTTTCTAACGGTATCAGTTCGTTTAAGTTACAACGGTTGGGTCACATATTCGTACTAACATGTATTTAGCGAGATTTTTCTGATATTACTAGGTTGCATCGCTTTTAACAATGAAACGATTGACTGTGGGACTTAATTGAACTAACTTTGGACTGTGATATTATAAATGTGATAAATGAGCCAATTAGTCTCCAAGGAATAACATTCTTCTTAATTTGACATGATTGCTGGATTTCAGCGATTACATTAGGCTCTGTGGTAGCCCTTTTTTTAACAATTTAGATAAAAAAGTCTTTTTTTTACTGTGGGACCAATCCTGTCCGTTATCGCGCGCTAAAGAAATAGAGACAGTTTGAAAAACTACATTTCAATGAATTTCTAACGGTATCAGTCCGTTTGAGTTACAACGGTTGCGTCACATATTCGTCTCCAAATTGTATTTAGGGATGTTTTTCTGATATTACTAGGTTGGATTGCTTTCAACAGTGAAACGATTGACTGCGCCATTTAAATGAACTTATTTTGAACTGTGACCTTATAAATGTGATAATTGAGCCAATTGGACTGCCACAAATAACATTCCTCTTAATTTGACATGATTGCCGGAACTCACCGATTACACTGGGCGCTGTGGTAGCACTACATTTAACAATTTAGATAAAAAAGTCTTTTTTTTACTGTGGGACCAATCCTGTCCGTTATCGCGCGCTAAAGAAATAGAGACAGTTTGAAAAACTACATTTCAATGAATTTCTAACGGTATCAGTCCGTTTGAGTTACAACGGTTGCGTAACATATTCGTCTCCAAATTGTATTTAGGGATGTTTTTCTGATATTAATAGGTTGCATCGCTTTTAACAGTCACAGGATTGAATGTGGCACTTAATTGAACTGATTTTGGACTGTGACCTTTTAAATGCGATAAATGAGGCAATTGGAATCCCACAAATAACATTCCTCTTAACTTTACATGATTGCTGGAATTCAACGATTACAATGGGCGCTGTGGTAGCGTTTTATTGAAAAATTTAGATAAAAAATTCATATTTATTGTGGGACAATCCTGGCCGTTAACACCCGCTGAATAAACAGGAGCAGTTTTAAAAACTACATTTCATTGACTTTGTAGCGGTATCAATCCGTTTGAGTTACAACGGTTGCGTCTCAATTCGTACCAACATGTACTTAACGATATTTTTCCGCTATTACTAGGTTGTATTGCTCTTAACAGTGAAACGATTGACTGTGGGACTTAATTGAACTGATTTTGGACTGTGACCTTATAAATGTGATAAATGAGACAATTGGTCTCCAAGGAATAACATTCTTCTTAATTTGATATGATTGCTGGAATTCAGTGATTACATTAGGCTCTGTGATAGCCCTTTTTTTAACAATTTAGATAAAAAAGTCTTTTTTTACTGTGGCACCAATCCTGTCCGTTATCGCGCGCTAAAGAAATAGAGACAGTTTGAAAAACTACATTTCAATGAATTTCTAACAGTATCAGTCCGTTTGAGTTACAACGGTTTCGTAACATATTCGTCCCCACATGTATTTAGGGATGTTTTTCTGATATTACTAGGTTGGATTGCTTTCAACAGTGAAACGATTGACTGCGCCATTTAAATGAACTTATTTTGAACTGTGACCTTATAAATGTGATAATTGAGCCAATTGGACTGCCACAAATAACATTCCTCTTAATTTGACATGATTGCTGGAATTGAACGATAACAATGGGCGCTGTGGTAGCGCTTTATTTAAGAATTTAGATAAATAAGTCGTGTTTACTGTGGGACCAATCCTGGCCGTTAGCACGCGCTGAATAAATAGAAACAGTTTCAAAAACTAAATTTCATTGACTTTCTAGCGGTATCAATCCGTTTGAGTTACAACGGTGTCGTCACATATTCGTACCAACATGTATTTAGGGATATTTTTCTGATATTACTAGGTTGCATCCCTTTTAACGGTGAAACGATTGACTGTGGGAATTAATTGAACTAACTTTAGACTGTGACCTGATAAATGGGATAAGTGAGACAATTGGACTCCAAGAAATAACATTCTTCTCATTTTGACATGATTGCCGGAACTCACCGATTACACTGGGCGCTGTGGTAGCCCTACATTTAAAAATTTAGATAAAAAAAGTCATTCTTTACTGTGTGACCAATCCTAGCCGTTATCGCGCGCTGATGAAATAGTGACAAGTTTAAATACTACATTTCTTTGAGTTTCTAACGGTGTCAGTCCGTTTGAGTTACAACGGTTGGGTCACATATTCGTACTAACATGTATTTAGCGAGATTTCTCTGATATTACTAGGTTGCATCGCTTTTAACAGTGAAACGATTGACTGTGGGACTTAATTGAACTAACTTTGGACTGTGACCTGACAAATTTGATAAATGAGCCAATTGGACTCCTACAATTAACATTCCTCCTAATTTGACATGATTGCTGAAATTCAACGATTACAATGGGCGCTGTGGTAGCGCTTCATTTAAGAATTTAGATAAATAAGTCATTCTTTACTGTGTGACCAATCCTAGCCGTTATTGCGCGCTGATGAAATAGTGACAGGTTTAAAAACTACTTTTCTTTCAGTTTCTAACGGTGTCAGTCCGTTTGAGTTACAACGGTTGGGTCACATATTCGTACTAACATGTATTTAGCGATATTTTTCTGATATTACTAGGTTGTATCGGTTTTAACAGTGAAACGATTGACTTTGGCACTTAAATGAACTGATTTTGGACTGTGACCTTATAAATGTGATAAATGAGCCAATTGGACCCCCACAAATAAAATTCCTCTTAATTTGACATGATTGCTGGAATTCAACGATTACAATGAGCGCTGTGGTAGCGCTTCGTTTAAAAATTTAGATAAATAAGTCACATTTACTGTGCGACCAATCCTGGCCGTTAGCACGCGCTGAATAAACAGGAACAGTTTCAATAACTACATTGCATTGAATTTCTAGCGGTATCAGTCCATTTCAGTTACAACGGTTGCGTCACATATTCGTCCCCACATGTATTTAGGGATGTTTTTCTGATATTACTAGGTTGTATTGGTTTTAACAGTGAAACGATTGACTTTGGCACTTAAATGAACTGATTTTGGACTGTGACCTTATAAATGTGATAAATGAGCCAATTGGACCCCCACAAATAACATTCCTCTTAATTTGACATGATTGCTGGAATTCAACGATTACAATGAGCGCTGTGGTAGCGCTTCGTTTAAATATTTAGATAAATAAGTCATATTTACTGTGGGACCAATCCTGGCCGTTAGCACGCGCTGAATAAACAGGAACAGTTTCAATAACTACATTGCATTGAATTTCTAGCGGAATCAATCCGTTTGAGTTACAACGGTTGCGTCACATATTCGTACAAACATGTATTTAGCGATAATTTTCCGTTATTACTAGGTTGAGCCGCTTTTAACAGTGAAACGATTGACTGTGGGATTTATTGAACTAATTCTGGACTGTGACCTTATAAATGTGATAAGTGAGACAATTGGACTCCAAGAAATAACATTCTCCTCAATTTGACATGGTTGCCGAAACTCAGCGATTACACTGGGCGCTGTGGTAGCGCTTCATTTAAGAATTTAAATAAATAAGCCTTTTTTTACCGTGGGACCAATCCTAGCCATTATCGCGCGCTGAATAAATAGAAACAGCTTCAAAAACTACATTTCATTGACTTTCTAGCGGTATCAATCCGTTTGAATTACAACGGTTGCGTCACTTATTCGTCCCCACATGTATTTAGGGATGTTTTTCTGATTTTACTAGGTTGTATCGGTTTTAACAGTGAAACGATTGACTTTGGCACCTAAATGAACTGATTTTGGACTGTGACCTTATAAATGTGATAATTGAGCCAATTGGACTCCAAGAAATAACATTCTCCTCAATTTGACATGGTTGCCGAAACTCAGCGATTACACTGGGCGCTGTGGTAGCGCTTCATTTAAGAATTTAAATAAATAAGCCTTTTTTTACCGTGGGACCAATCCTAGCAATTATTGCGCGCTGAAGAAATAAAGACGGTTTCAAAAACTATATTTCAATGAATTTCTAACAGTATCAGTCTGTTTGAGTTACAACGGTTGCGTCACATATTCGTACCAACATGTATTTAGCGATATTTTTCTGATATTACTAGGTTGTATGTATCGCTTTTAACAGTGAAACGATTGACTGTGGCACTTAAATGAACTGATTTTGGACGGTGAACTTATAAATGCGATAAATAAGCCAATTGGACTCCCAGAAATAACATTCCTCTTAATTGACATGATTGCTGGAATTAAACTATCGCAATTGGCGCTTTGGTAGCGTTTCATTTAAAAATTTAGATAAATAAGTCTTATTTACTGTGGGACCAATCCCGGCCGTTAGCACGTGCTGAAGAAATAGGAACAGTTTCAAAAACCACATTTCATTGACTTTCTAGCGGTATTAATCCGTTTCAGTTACGAAATTTGCATCACATATTCGTACCAACATGTATGTAGCGATATTTTTCTGATATTACTAGGGTGCATCCCTTTTAACAGTGAAACGATTGACTGTGGCACTTAATTGAACTCATTTTGGACTTTGACCTTATAAATGTGATAAATGAGCCAATTGAACTCCCAGAAATAACATTCCTCTTAATTTGACATGATTGCTGGAATTCAACGATTACAATGAGCGCTGTGGTAGCGCTTCATTTAATAATTTAGATAAATAAGTCATATTTACTGTGGGACCAATCCCGGCCGTTAGCAAGAGCTGAAGAAATAGGATCAGTTTCAAAAACTACATTTCATTGACTTTCTAGCGGTATCAATCCGTTTGAATTACAACGGTTGCGTTACATATTCGTCCCCACATCTATTTAGGGATGTTTTTCTGATATTACTAGGTTGCATCGCTTTTAACAATGAAACGATTGACTGTGGGACTTAATTGAACTAACTTTGGACTGTGACCTTATAAATGTGATAAATGAGCCAATTAGTCTCCAAGGAATAACATTCTTCTTAATTTGACATGATTGCTGGATTTCAGCGATTACATTAGGCTCTGTGGTAGCCCTTTTTTTAACAATTTAGATAAAAAAGTCTTTTTTTTACTGTGGGACCAATCCTGTCCGTTATCGCGCGCTAAAGAAATAGAGACAGTTTGAAAAACTACATTTCAATGAATTTCTAACGGTATCAGTCCGTTTGAGTTACAACGGTTGCGTAACATATTCGTCCCCACATGTATTTAGGGATGTTTGATATTACTAGGTTGGATTGCTTTCAACAGTGAAACGATTGACTGCGCCATTTAAATGAACTTATTTTGAACTGTGACCTTATAAATGTGATAATTGAGCCAATTGGACTGCCACAAATAACATTCCTCTTAATTTGACATGATTGCTGGAATTGAACGATAACAATGGGCGCTGTGGTAGCGCTTTATTTTAGAATTTAGATAAATAAGTCGTATTTACTGTGGGACCAATCCTGGCCGTTAGCACGCGCTGAATAAATAGGAACAGTTTCAAAAACTAAATTTCATTGACTTTCTAGCGGTATCAATCCGTTTGAGTTACAACGGTGTCGTCACATATTCGTACCAACATGTATTTAGGGATATTTTTCTGATATTACTAGGTTGCATCCCTTTTAACGGTGAAACGATTGACTGTGGGAATTAATTGAACTAACTTTAGACTGTGACCTGATAAATGGGATAAGTGAGACAATTGGACTCCAAGAAATAACATTCTTCTCATTTTGACATGATTGCCGGAACTCACCGATTACACTGGGCGCTGTGGTAGCACTACATTTAAAAATTTAGATAAAAAAAGTCATTCTTTACTGTGTGACCAATCCTAGCCGTTATCGCGCGCTGATGAAATAGTGACAAGTTTAAATACTACATTTCTTTGAGTTTCTAACGGTGTCAGTCCGTTTGAGTTACAACGGTTGGGTCACATATTCGTACTAACATGTATTTAGCGAGATTTCTCTGATATTACTAGGTTGCATCGCTTTTAACAGTGAAACGATTGACTGTGGGACTTAATTGAACTAACTTTGGACTGTGACCTGACAAATTTGATAAATGAGCCAATTGGACTCCTACAATTAACATTCCTCCTAATTTGACATGATTGCTGAAATTCAACGATTACACTGGGCGCTGTGGTAGCGCTTCATTTAAGAATTTAAATAAATAAGCCTTTTTTTACCGTGGGACCAATCCTAGCCATTATCGCGCGCTGAATAAATAGAAACAGCTTCAAAAACTACATTTCATTAACTTTCTAGCGGTATCAATCCGTTTGAATTACAACGGTTGCGTCACTTATTCGTCCCCACATGTATTTAGGGATGTTTTTCTGATTTTACTAGGTTGTATCGGTTTTAACAGTGAAACGATTGACTTTGGCACCTAAATGAACTGATTTTGGACTGTGACCTTATAAATGTGATAAATGAGCCAATTGGACACCCACAAATAACATTCCTCTTAATTTGACATGATTGCTGGAATTCAACGATTACAATGAGCGCTGTGGTAGCGCTTCGTTTAAAAATTTAGATAAGTAAGTCATATTTACTGTGGGACCAATCCTGGCCGTTAGCACGCGCTGAATAAACAGGAACAGTTTCAATAACTACATTGCATTGAATTTCTAGCGGTATTAATCCGTTTGAGTTACAACGGTTGCGTCACATATTCGTACCAACATGTATTTAGCGATATTTTTCCGTTATTACTAGGTTGTGCCGCTTTTAACAGTGAAACGATTGACTGTGGGATTTATTGAACTCATTCTGGACTGTAACCTTATAAATGTGATAAGTGAGACAATTGGACTCCAAGAAATAACATTCTTCTTAATTTGACATGATTGCCGAAACTCAGCGATTACACTGGGCGCTGTGGTAGCGCTTCATTTAAGAATTTATATAAAGAAGCCTTTTTTTTACCGTGGGACCAATCCTAGCCATTATCGCGCGCTGAAGAAATAAAGACGGTTTCAAAAACTATATTTCAATGAATTTCTAACAGTATCAGTCTGTTTGAGTTACAACGGTTGCGTCACATATTCGTACCAACATGTATTTAGCGATATTTTTCTGATATTACTAGGTTGTATGTATCGCTTTTAACAGTGAAACGATTGACTGTGGCACTTAAATGAACTGATTTTGGACGGTGACCTTATAAATGCGATAAATAAGCCAATTGGACTCCCAGAAATAACATTCCTCTTAATTGACATGATTGCTGGAATTCAACTATCGCAATTGGCGCTTTGGTAGCGCTTCATTTAAAAATTTAGATAAATAAGTCTTATTTACTGTGGGACCAATCCCGGCCGTTAGCACGTGCTGAAGAAATAGGAACAGTTTCAAAAACCACATTTCATTGACTTTCTAGCGGTATTAATCCGTTTGAGTTACGAAATTTGCGTCACATATTCGTACCAACATGTATGTAGCGATATTTTTCTGATATTACTAGGGTGCATCCCTTTTAACAGTGAAACGATTGACTGTGGCACTTAATTGAACTGATTTTGGACTGTGACCTTATAAATGTGATAAATGAGCCAATTGAACTCCCAGAAATAACATTCCTCTTAATTTGACATGATTGCTGGAATTCAACGATTACAATGAGCGCTGTGGTAGCGCTTCATTTAATAATTTAGATAAATAAGTCATATTTACTGTGGGACCAATCCCGGCCGTTAGCACGCGCTGAAGAAATAGGAACAGTTTCAAAAACTACATTTCATTGACTTTCTAGCAGTATCAATCCGTTTGAATTACAACGGTTGCGTCACATATTCGTCCCCACATGTATTTAGGGATGTTTTTCTGATTTTACTAGGTTGTATCGGTTTTAACAGTGAAACGATTGACTGTGGGATTTATTGAACTCATTCTGGACTGTAACCTTATAAATGTGATAAGTGAGACAATTGGACTCCAAGAAATAACATTCTTCTTAATTTGACATGATTGCCGAAACTCAGCGATTACACTGGGCGCTGTGGTAGCGCTTCATTTAAGAATTTAAATAAATAAGCCTTTTTTTACCGTGGCCATTATCGCGCGCTGAAGAAATAAAGACGGTTTCAAAAACTATATTTCAATGAATTTCTAACAGTATCAGTCTGTTTGAGTTACAACGGTTGCGTCACATATTCGTACCAACATGTATTTAGCGATATTTTTCTGATATTACTAGGTTGTATGTATCGCTTTTAACAGTGAAACGATTGACTGTGGCACTTAAATGAACTGATTTTGGACGGTGACCTTATAAATGCGATAAATAAGCCAATTGGACTCCCAGAAATAACATTCCTCTTAATTGACATGATTGCTGGAATTCAACTATCGCAATTGGCGCTGTGGTAGCGCTTCATTTAAAAATTTAGATAAATAAGTCTTATTTACTGTGGGACCAATCCCGGCCGTTTGCACGTGCTGAAGAAATAGGAACAGTTTCAAAAACCACATTTCATTGACTTTCTAGCAGTATTAATCCGTTTGAGTTACGAAATTTGCGTCACATATTCGTACCAACATGTATGTAGCGATATTTTTCCGCTATTACTAGGTTGTATCGCTTTTAACAATGAAAAGATTGACTGTGGGATTAATTGAACTCATTCTGGACTGTGACCTTATAAATGTGATAAGTGAGACAATTGGACTGCAAGAAATAACATTCTTCTTAATTTGACAAGATTGCCGAAACTCAGCGATTGCACTAGGCGCTATGGTAGCGCTTCATTTAAAAATTAAGAAAAGAAAGTCATTTTTACTGTGGGACCAATCCTAGCCGTTATCGCGCGCTGATGAAAGAGCGACAGGTGCAAAAACTACATTTCATTGACTTTCTAGCGGTATTAATCCGTTTGAGTTACAACGGTTGCGTCACATATTCGTACCAACATGTATTTAGCGATATTTTTCCGTTATTACTAGGTTGTGCCGCTTTTAACAGTGAAACGATTGACTGTGGGATTTATTGAACTCATTCTGGACTGTAACCTTATAAATGTGATAAGTGAGACAATTGGACTCCAAGAAATAACATTCTTCTTAATTTGACATGATTGCCGAAACTCAGCGATTACACTGGGCGCTGTGGTAGCGCTTCATTTAAGAATTTAAATAAATAAGCCTTTTTTTACCGTGGGACCAATCCTAGCCATTATTGCGCGCTGAAGAAATAAAGACGGTTTCAAAAACTATATTTCAATGAATTTCTAACAGTATCAGTCTGTTTGAGTTACAACGGTTGCGTCACATATTCGTACCAACATGTATTTAGCGATATTTTTCTGATATTACTAGGTTGTATGTATCGCTTTTAACAGTGAAACGATTGACTGTGGCACTTAAATGAACTGATTTTTGACGGTGACCTTATAAATGCGATAAATAAGCCAATTGGACTCCCAGAAATAACATTCCTCTTAATTGACATGATTGCTGGAATTCAACTATCGCAATTGGCGCTGTGGTAGCGCTTCATTTAAAAATTTAGATAAATAAGTCTTATTTACTGTGGGACCAATCCCGGCCGTTAGCACGTGCTGAAGAAATAGGAACAGTTTCAAAAACCACATTTCATTGACTTTCTAGCGGTATTAATCCGTTTGAGTTACGAAATTTGCGTCACATATTCGTACCAACATGTATGTAGCGATATTTTTCTGATATTACTAGGGTGCATCCCTTTTAACAGTGAAACGATTGACTGTGGCACTTAATTGAACTGATTTTGGACTGTGACCTTATAAATGTGATAAATGAGCCAATTGAACTCCCAGAAATAACATTCCTCTTAATTTGACATGATTGCTGGAATTCAACGATTACAATGAGCGCTGTGGTAGCGCTTCATTTAATAATTTAGATAAATAAGTCATATTTACTGTGGGACCAATCTCGGCCGTTAGCACGCGCTGAAGAAATAGGAACAGTTTCAAAAACTACATTTCATTGACTTTCTAGTGGTATTAATCCGTGTGAGTTACAAAGTTTGCGTCACATATTCGTACCAACATGTATGTAGCGATATTTTTCTGATATTACTAGGGTGCATCCCTTTTAACAGTGAAACGACTGACTGTGGCACTTAATTGAACTGATTTTGGACTGTGACCTTATAAATGTGATAAATGAGCCAATTGAACTCCCAGAAATAACATTCCTCTTAATTTGACATGATTGCTGGAATTCAACGATTACAATGTGCGCTGTGGTAGCGCTTCATTTAAAAATTTAGATAAATAATTCATATTTACTGTGGGTCCAATCCTGGCCGTTAGCACGCGCTAAATAAACAGAAACAGTTTCAAAAACTACATTGCATTGACTTTCTAGCGGTATCAATCTGTTTGAGTTACAACAGTTGCGTCACTTATTCGTACCAACATGTATTTAGCGATATTTTTCCGCTATTACTAGGTTGTATCGCTTTTAACAATGAAAAGATTGACTGTGGGATTAATTGAACTCATTCTGGACTGTGACCTTATAAATGTGATAAGTGAGACAATTGGACTGCAAGAAATAACATTCTTCTTAATTTGACAAGATTGCCGAAACTCAGCGATTGCACTAGGCGCTATGGTAGCGCTTCATTTAAAAATTAAGAAAAGAAAGTCATTTTTACTGTGGGACCAATCCTAGCCGTTATCGCGCGCGGATGAAAGAGCGACAGGTGCAAAAACTACATTTCATTGACTTTCTAGCGGTATTAATCCGTTTGAGTTAGAACGGTTGTGTCACATATTCGTACCAACATGTATTTAGCGATATTTTTCTGATATTACTATGTTGCATCCCTTTTAACAGTGAATCGATTGACTGTGGCACTTAAATGAACTGATTTTCGGCTGTGACCTTATGAATGTGATAAATGAGGCATTTGGACTAACC
This sequence comes from Hydractinia symbiolongicarpus, assembly GCF_029227915.1. Classification (NCBI taxonomy): domain Eukaryota; kingdom Metazoa; phylum Cnidaria; class Hydrozoa; order Anthoathecata; family Hydractiniidae; genus Hydractinia; species Hydractinia symbiolongicarpus. Next base: position 35,772,422 of record NC_079878.1, on the reverse strand, counting down.
AGAAATAACATTCCTCTTATTTTGACATGATTGCTGGAATTCAAGGATTACAATGGTCGCTGTGGTAACGCTTCATTTAAAAATTTAGATAAGTAAGTCATATTCACCGTGGGACCAATCCTGGCCGTTAGCGTGCGCTGAATAAATAGGAACAGTTTTGAGAACTACATTTCATTGACTTTCTAGCGGTATCAATCCGTTTGAATTACAACGGTTGCGTCACATATTCGTCCCCACATGTATTTAGGGATGTTTTTCTGATTTTACTAGGTTGTATCGGTTTTAACAGTGAAACGATTGACTTTGGCACCTAAATGAACTGATTTTGGACTGTGACCTTATAAATGTGATAAATGAGCCAATTGGACACCCACAAATAACATTCCTCTTAATTTGACATGATTGCTGGAATTCAACGATTACAATGAGCGCTGTGGTAGCGCTTCGTTTAAAAATTTAGATAAGTGAGTCATATTTACTGTGGGACCAATCCTGGCCGTTAGCACGCGCTGAATAAATAGGAACAGTTTTGAGAACTACATTTCACTGACTTTCTAGCGGTATCAATCCGTTTGAGTTACAACGGTTGTGTCACATATTCGTACCAACATGTATTTAGCGATATTTTTCTGATATTACTAGGTTGCATCGCTTTAAACAGTGAAACGATTGACTGTGGGACTTAATTGAACTAACTTTGGACTGTGACCTGATAAATGTGATAAATGAGACAATTGGATTCCAAGAAATAACATTGTTCTTAATTTGACATGATTGCCGAAACTCAGCGATTACACTGGGTGCTGTGGTAGCGCTTCATTTAAAGATTTAATTAAATAAGTCATTTTTTCACCGTGGGACCAATCCTAGCCGTTATCGCGCGCTGAAGAAATAAAGACAGTTTCAAAAACTACATTTCAATGAATTTCTAACAGTATCAGTCTGTTTGAGTTACAACAGTTGCGTCACATATTCGTCCCCACATGTATTTAGGGATATTTTTCTGATATTACTATGTTGCATCCCTTTTAACAGTAAATCGATTGACTGTGGCACTTAAATGAACTGATTTTCGGCTGTGACCTTATGAATGTGATAAATGAGGCAATTGGACTAACCAGAAATAACATTCCTCTTATTTTGACATGATTGCTGGAATTCAACGATTACAATAAGCGCTGTGGTAGCGCTTCATTTAAAAATTTAGATAAATAAGTCATATTTACTGTGGGACCAATCCTGGCCGTTAGCACGCGCTAAATAAACAGGAACAGTTTCAAAAACTACATTGCATTGACTTTCTAGCGGTATTAATCCGTGTGAGTTACAAAGTTTGCGTCACATATTCGTACCAACATGTATGTAGCGATATTTGTCTGATATTACTAGGGTGCATCCCTTTTAACAGTGAAACGATTGACTGTGGCACTTAATTGAACTGATTTTGGACTGTGACCTTATAAATGTGATAAATGAGCCAATTGAACTCCCAGAAATAACATTCCTCTTAATTTGACATGATTGCTGGAATTCAACGATTACAATGAGCGCTGTGGTAGCGCTTCATTTAAAAATTAAGAAAAGAAAGTCATTTTTACTGTGGGACCAATCCTAGACGTTATGGCGCGCTGATGAAAGAGCGACAGGTGCAAAAACTACATTTCATTGATTTTCTAGCGGTATTAATCCGATTGAGTTAGAACGGTTGTGTCACATATTCGTACCAACATGTATTTAGCGATATTTTTCTGATATTACTATGTTGCATCCCTTTTAACAGTAAATCGATTGACTGTGGCACTTAAATGAACTGATTTTCGGCTGTGACCTTATGAATGTGATAAATGAGGCAATTGGACTAACCAGAAATAACATTCCTCTTATTTTGACATGATTGCTGGAATTCAAGGATTACAATAAGCGCTGTGGTAGCGCTTCATTTAAAACTTTAGATAAATAAGTCATATTTACTGTGGGACCAATCCCTGCCGTTAGCACGCGCTGAATAAATAGGAACAGTTTCAAAAACTACATTTCATTGAATTTCTAGTGGTATTAATCCGTGTGAGTTACAAAGTTTGAGTCACATATTCGTATCAACATGTATGTAGCGATATTTGTCTGATATTACTAGGGTGCATCCCTTTTAACAGTGAAACGATTGACTGTGGCACTTAATTGAACTGATTTTGGACTGTGACCTTATAAATGTGATAAATGAGCCAATTGAACTCCCAGAAAAAACATTCCTCTTAATTTGACATGATTGCTGGAATTCAACGATTACAATGAGCGCTGTGGTAGCGCTTCATTTAAAAATTTAGATAAATAAGTCATATATACTGTGGGACCAATCCTGGCCGTTAGCACGCGCTAAATAAACAGGAACAGTTTCAAAAACTACATTGCATTGACTTTCTAGCGGTATTAATCCGTGTGAGTTACAAAGTTTGCGTCACATATTCGTACCAACATGTATGTAGCGATATTTGTCTGATATTACTAGGGTGCATCCCTTTTAACAGTGAAACGATTGACTGTGGCACTTAATTGAACTGATTTTGGACTGTGACCTTATAAATGTGATAAATGAGCCAATTGAACTCCCAGAAATAACATTCCTCTTAATTTGACATGATTGCTGGAATTCAACGATTACAATGAGCGCTGTGGTAGCGCTTCATTTAAAAATTAAGAAAAGAAAGTCATTTTTACTGTGGGACCAATCCTAGACGTTATCGCGCGCTGATGAAAGAGCGACAGGTGCAAAAACTACATTTCATTGATTTTCTAGCGGTATTAATCCGATTGAGTTAGAACGGTTGTGTCACATATTCGTACCAACATGTATTTAGCGATATTTTTCTGATATTACTATGTTGCATCCCTTTTAACAGTAAATCGATTGACTGTGGCACTTAAATGAACTGATTTTCGGCTGTGACCTTATGAATGTGATAAATGAGGCAATTGGACTAACCAGAAATAACATTCCTCTTATTTTGACATGATTGCTGGAATTCAAGGATTACAATGGTCGCTGTGGTAACGCTTCATTTAAAAATTTAGATAAGTAAGTCATATTCACCGTGGGACCAATCCTGGCCGTTTGCGCGCGCTGAATAAATAGGAGCAGTTTTAAGAACTACATTTCACTGACTTTCTAGCGGTATCAATCCGTTTGAGTTACAACGGTTGTGTCACATATTCGTACCAACATGTATTTAGCGATATTTTTCTGATATTACTAGGTTGCATCGCTTTAAACAGTGAAACGATTGACTGTGGGACTTAATTGAACTAACTTTGGACTGTGACCTGATAAATGTGATAAATGAGACAATTGGAGTCCAAGAAATAACATTGTTCTTAATTTGACATGATTGCCAAAACTCAGCGATTACACTGGGTGCTGTGGTAGCGCTTCATTTAAAAATTTAATTAAATAAGTCATTTTTTCACCGTGGGACCAATCCTAGCCGTTATCGCGCACTGAAAAAATAAAGACAGTTTCAAAAACTACATTTCAAGGAATTTCTAACGGTATCAATCCGTTTGGGCTACAACGGTTACGTCACATATTCGTACCAACATGTATTTAGCGATATTTTTCCGCTATTACTAGGTTGTATCGCTTTTAACAATGAAAGGATTGACTGTGGGATTAATTGAACTCATTCTGGACTGCGACCTTATAAATGTGATAAGTGAGACAATTGGACTCCAAGAAATAACATTCTTCTTAATTTGACATGATTGCCGAAACTCAGCGATTACACTAGGCGCTGTGGTAGCGCTTCATTTAAAAATTAAGAAAAGAAAGTCATTTTTACTGTGGGACCAATCCTAGCCGTTATCGCGCGCTGATGAAACAGCGGCAGGTGCAAAAACTACATTTCAATGAATTTCTAACGGTATCGGTCCGTTTGAGTTACAACGGTTGCGTCACATATTCGTCCCCATATGTATTTAGGGATGTTTTTATGATATTACTAGGTTGTATCGCTTTTAACAGTGAAACGATTGACTTTGGCACTTAAATGAACTGATTTTGGACTGTGACCTTATAAATGTGATAAATGAGCCAATTGGACCCCCACAAATAACATTCCTCTTAATTTGACATGATTGCTGGAATTCAACGATTACAATGAGCGCTGTAGTAGCGCTTCGTTTAAAAATTTAGATAGATAAGAAATATTTACTGTGGGACCAATCCTGGCCGTTAGCACGCGCTGAATAAACAGGAAAGTTTCAATAACTACATTGCATTGAATTTCTGGCGGTATCAATCCGTTTGAGTTACAACGGTTGCGTCACATATTCGTACAAACATGTATTTAGCGATATTTTTCCGCTATTACTAGGTTGTGCCGCTTTTAACAGTGAAACGATTGACAGTGGGATTTATTGAACTCATTCTGGACTGTGACCTTATAAATGTGATAAGTGAGACAATTGGACTCCAAGAAATAACATTCTTCTTAATTTGACATGATTGCCGAAACTCAGCGATTACACTGGGCGCTGTGGTAGCGCTTCATTTAAGAATTTAAATAAATAAGCATTTTTTTACCGTGGGACCAATCCTAGCCATTATCGCGCGTTGAAGAAATAGAGACAGTTTCAAAAACTACATTTCATTGACTTTCTAACGGTATTAATCCGTTGGAGTTAGAACGGTTGTGTCACACATTCGTACCAACATTTATTTAGCGATATTTTTCTGATATTACTAGGTTGCATCCCTTTTAACAGTGAAACGACTGACTGTGGCACTTAAATGAACTGATTTTCGGCTGTGACCTTATGAATGTGATAAATGAGGCAATTGGACTAACCAGAAATATCATTCCTCTTATTTTGACATGATTGCTGGAATTCAAGGATTACAATGGGCGCCGTGGTGACGCTTCATTTAAAAATTTAGAAAAGTAAGTCATATTCACCGTGGGACCAATCCTGGCCGTTAGAGCGCGCTGAATAAATAGGAACAGTTTCAAGAACTACATTTCACTGACTTTCTAGCGGAATCAATCCGTTTGAGTTACAACGGTTGTGTCACATATTCGTACCAAAATGTATTTAGCGATATTTTTCTGATATTACTAGGTTGCATCGCTTTAAACAGTGAAACGATTGACTGTGGGACTTAATTAAACTAACTTTGGACTGTGACCTGATAAATGTGATAAATGAGACAATTGGAGTCCAAGAAATAACATTGTTCTTAATTTGACATGATTGCTGAAACTCAGCGATTACACTGGGTGCTGTGGTAGCGCTTCATTTAAGAACTTAAATAAAAAAGTCATTTTTTACCGTGGGACCAATCCTAGCCGTTATCACGCGCTGAAGAAGGAGAGACAGTTTCAAAAACTACATTTCAAGGAATTTCTAACGGTATCAATCCGTTTGAGCTACAACGGTTACGTCACATATTCGTACCAACATGTATTTAGCGATATTTTTCCGCTATTACTAGGTTGTATCGCTTTTAACAATGACAGGATTGACTGTGGGATTAATTGAACTCATTCTGGACTGTGACCTTATAAATGTGATAAGTGAGACAATTGGAATCCAAGAAATAACATTCTTCTTAATTTGACATGATTGCCGAAACTCAGCGATTACACCAGGCGCTGTGGTAGCGCTTCATTTAAAAATTAAGAAAAGAAAGTCATTTTTACTGTGGGACCAATCCTAGCCGTTATCGCGCGCTGATGAAACAGCGGCAGGTGCAAAAACTACGTTTCAATGAATTTCTAACGGTATCAGTCCGTTTGAGTTACAACGGTTGCGTCACATATTCGTCCCCACATGTATTTAGGGATGTTTTTCTGATATTACTAGGTTGTATCGCTTTTAACAGTGAAACGATTGACTTTGGCACTTAAATGAACTGATTTTGGACTGTGACCTTATAAATGTGATAAATGAGCCAATTAGACCCCCAGAAATAACATTCCTCTTAATTTGACATGATTGCTGGAATTCAACGATTACAATGAGCGCTGTAGTAGCGCTTCGTTTAAAAATTTAGATAAATAAGTCATATTTACTGTGGGACCAATCCAGGTCGTTAGCACGCGCTGAATAAACAGAAACAGTTTCAATAACTACATTGCATTGAATTTCTGGCGGTATCAATCCGTTTGAGTTACAACGGTTGCGTCACATATTCGTACCAACATGTATTTAGCGATATTTTTCCGCTATTACTAGGTTGTGCCGCTTTTAACAATGAAACGATTGACTGTGGGATTTATTGAACTCATTCTGGACTGTGACCTTATAAATGTGATAAGTGAGACAATTGGACTCCAAGAAATAACATTCTTCTTAATTTGACATGATTGCCGAAACTCAGCGATTACACTGGGCGCTGTGGTAGCGCTTCATTTAAGAATTTAAATAAATAAGCATTTTTTTACCGTGGGACCAATCCTAGCCATTATCGCGCGCTGAAGAAATAGAGACAGTTTCAAAAACTACATTTCATTGACTTTCTAGCGGTATTAATCCGTTCGAGTTAGAACGGTTGTGTCACATATTCGTACCAACATGTATTTAGCGATATTTTTCTGATATTACTAGGTTGCATCCCTTTTAACAGTGAAACGATTGACTGTGGCACTTAAATGAACTGATTTTCGGCTGTGACCTTATGAATGTGATAAATGAGGCAATTGGACTAACCAGAAATATCATTCCTCTTATTTTGACATGATTGCTGGAATTAAAGGATTACAATGGGCGCCGTGGTAACGCTTCATTTAAAAATTTAGATAAGTAAGTCATATTCACCGTGGAACCAATCCTGGCCGTTAGAGCGCCCTGAGAAAATAGGAACAGTTTCAAGAACTACATTTCACTGACTTTCTAGCGGAATCAATCCGTTTGAGTTACAACGGTTGTGTCACATATTCGTACCAAAATGTATTTAGCCATATTTTTCTGATATTACTAGGTTGCATCGCTTTAAACAGTGAAACGATTGACTGTGGGACTTAATTAAACTAACTTTGGACTGTGACCTGATAAATGTGATAAATGAGACAATTGGAGTCCAAGAAATAACATTCTTCTTAATTTGACATGATTGCCGAAACTCAGCGATTACACTGGGCGCTGTGGTAGCGCTTCATTTAAAAATTTAAATAAATAAGTCATACTTACTGTGGGACTAATCCTGCCCGTTAGCACGCCCTGAATAAATAGGAACAGTTTCAAAAACTACATTTCCTTGACTTTCTGGTGGTATCAATCCGTTTGAGTTACAACGGTTGCGTCACATATTCGTCCCCACATGTATTTAGGGATGTTTTTCTGATATTACTAGGTTGTATCGCTTTTAACAGTGAAACGATTGACTGTGGCACTTAAAGGAACTGATTGTTGGACTGTGACCTTATGGATGTGATAAATGAGCCAATTGGACTCCCACAAATAACATTCCTCTTAATTTGACATGATTGCTGGAATTCAACGATCGCAATTGGCGCTGTGGTAGCGCTTCACTTAAAAATTTAGATAAATAAGTCATATTTACTGTGGGACCAATCCCGGCCGTTAGCACGCGCTGAAGAAAGAGGAACAGTTTCAAAAACTACATTTCATTGACTTTCTAGCGGTATTAATCCGTTTGAGTTACAAAGTTTGCGTCACATATTTGTACCAACATGAATGTAGCGATATTTTTCTGATATTACTAGGGTGCATCCCTTTTAGCAGTGAAACGATTGACTGTGGCACTTAATTGAACTGATTTTGGGTTGTGACCTTATAAATGGGATAAATGAGCCAATTGAACTCCCAGAAATAACATTCCTCTTAATTTGACATGATTGCTGGCTTTCAACGATTACAATGGGCGCTGTGGTGGCGCTTTATGTAAAAATTTATATAAATAAGTCATACTTACTGTGGGACCAATCCTGGCCGTTAGCAAGCGCTGAAGAAGGAGAGACAGTTTCAAAAACTACATTTCAATGAATTTCTAACGGTATCAGTCCGTTTGAGTTACAACGTTTGCGTCACATATTCGTCCCCACATGTATTTAGGGATGTTTTTCTGATATTACTAGGTTGTATCGCTTTTAACAGTGAAACGATTGACTTTGGCACTTAAATGAACTGATTTTGGACTGTGACCTTATAAATGTGATAAATGAGGCAATTGGACTAACCAGAAATAACATTCCTCTTATTTTGACATGATTGCTGGAATTCAAGGATTACAATGGGCGCCGTAGTAATGCTTCATTTAAAAATTTAGATAAGTAAGTCATATTCACCGTGGGACCAATCCTGGCCGTTAGCGCGCGCTGAATCAATAGGAACAGTTTCAAGAACTACATTTCACTGACTTTCCAGCGGTATCAACCCGTTTGAGTTACAACGGTTGTGTCACATATTCGTACCAAAATGTATTTAGCCATATTTTTCTGATATTACTAGGTTGCATCGCTTTAAACAGTGAAACGATTGACTGTGGGACTTAATTGAACTAACTTTGGACTGTGACCTGATAAATGTGATAAATGAGGCAATTGTACCCCAAGAAATAACATTCTTCTTAATTTGACGTGATTTCCGGAACTCAGCGATTGCACCGGGCGCTGTGGTAGCGCTTCATTTAAAACTTTAGATAAATAAGTCATTCTTTACTCTGGGACGAATCCTAGCCGTTATCGCGCGCTGAAGAAATACCGACAGTTTCAAAAACTACATTTCAATGAATTTCTAACGGTATCAGTCAGTTTGAGTTACAACGGTTGCGTCACATATTCGTCCCCACATGTATTTAGGGATGTTTTTCTGATATTACTAGGTTGTATCGCTTTTAACAGTGAAACGATTGACTGTGGCACTTAAAGGAACTGATTGTTGGACTGTGACCTTATGGATGTGATAAATGAGCCAATTGGACTCCCACAAATAACATTCCTCTTAATTTGACATGATTGCTGGAATTCAACGATCGCAATTGGCGCTGTGGTAGCGCTTCACTTAAAAATTTAGATAAATAAGTCATATTTACTGTGGGACCAATCCCGGCCGTTAGCACGCGCTGAAGAAAGAGGAACAGTTTCAAAAACTACATTTCATTGACTTTCTAGCGGTATTAATCCGTTTGAGTTACAAAGTTTGCGTCACATATTTGTACCAACATGAATGTAGCGATATTTTTCTGATATTACTAGGGTGCATCCCTTTTAGCAGTGAAACGATTGACTGTGGCACTTAATTGAACTGATTTTGGGTTGTGACCTTATAAATGGGATAAATGAGCCAATTGAACTCCCAGAAATAACATTCCTCTTAATTTGACATGATTGCTGGCTTTCAACGATTACAATGGGCGCTGTGGTGGCGCTTTATGTAAAAATTTATATAAATAAGTCATACTTACTGTGGGACCAATCCTGGCCGTTAGCAAGCGCTGAAGAAGGAGAGACAGTTTCAAAAACTACATTTCAATGAATTTCTAACGGTATCAGTCCGTTTGAGTTACAACGTTTGCGTCACATATTCGTCCCCACATGTATTTAGGGATGTTTTTCTGATATTACTAGGTTGTATCGCTTTTAACAGTGAAACGATTGACTTTGGCACTTAAATGAACTGATTTTGGACTGTGACCTTATAAATGTGATAAATGAGGCAATTGGACTAACCAGAAATAACATTCCTCTTATTTTGACATGATTGCTGGAATTCAAGGATTACAATGGGCGCCGTAGTAATGCTTCATTTAAAAATTTAGATAAGTAAGTCATATTCACCGTGGGACCAATCCTGGCCGTTAGCGCGCGCTGAATCAATAGGAACAGTTTCAAGAACTACATTTCACTGACTTTCCAGCGGTATCAACCCGTTTGAGTTACAACGGTTGTGTCACATATTCGTACCAAAATGTATTTAGCCATATTTTTCTGATATTACTAGGTTGCATCGCTTTAAACAGTGAAACGATTGACTGTGGGACTTAATTGAACTAACTTTGGACTGTGACCTGATAAATGTGATAAATGAGGCAATTGTACCCCAAGAAATAACATTCTTCTTAATTTGACGTGATTTCCGGAACTCAGCGATTGCACCGGGCGCTGTGGTAGCGCTTCATTTAAAACTTTAGATAAATAAGTCATTCTTTACTCTGGGACGAATCCTAGCCGTTATCGCGCGCTGAAGAAATACCGACAGTTTCAAAAACTACATTTCAATGAATTTCTAACGGTATCAGTCAGTTTGAGTTACAACGGTTGCGTCACATATTCGTCCCCACATGTATTTAGGGATGTTTTTCTGATATTACTAGGTTGTATCGCTTTTAACAGTGAAACGATTGACTTTGGCACTTAAATGAACTGATTTTGGACTGTGACCTTATAAATGTGATAAATCAGCCAATTGGACTCCCTCAAATAATATTCCTCTTAATTTGACATGATTGCTGGAATTCAACGATTACAATGAGCGTTGTGGTAGCGCTTCATTTAAAAATTTAGATAAATAAGTCATATTTACTGTGGGACCAATCCTGGCCGTTAGCACGCGCTAAATAAACAGGAGCAGTTTCAAAAACTACATTGCATTGACTTTCTAACGGTATTAATCCGATTGGGTTAGAACAGTTGTGTCACATATTCGTACCAACATGTATTTAGCGATATTTTTCTGATATTACTAGGTTGCATCCTTTTTAACAGTGAAACGATTGACTGTGGCACTTAAATGAACTGATTTTCGGCTGTGACCTTATGAATGTGATAAATGAGGCAATTGGACTAACCAGAAATAACATTCCTCTTATTTTGACATGATTCCTGGAATTCAAGGATTACAATGGGCGCCGTAGTAACGCTTCATTTAAAAATTTAGATAAGTAAGTCATATTCACCGTGGGACCAATCCTGGCCGTTAGCGCGCTCTGAATAAATAGGAACAGTTTCACGAACTACATTTCACTGACTTTCTAGCGGTATCAATCCGTTTGAGTTACAACGGTTGTGTCACATATTCGTACCAAAATGTATTTAGCGATGTTTTTCTGATATTACTAGGTTGCATAGCTTTAAACAGTGAAACGATTGACTGTGGGACTTAATTGAACTAACTTTGGACTGTGACCTGATAAATGTGATAAATTAGACAATTGGAGTCCAAGAAATAACATTCTTCTTAATTTGACATGATTGCCGAAACTCAGCGATTACACTGGGCGCTGTGGTAGCGCTTCATTTAAAAATTTAAATAAATAAGTCATACTTACTGTGGGACCAATCCTGGCCGTTAGCACGCCCTGAATAAATAGGAACAGTTTCAAAAACTACATTTCCTTGTCTTTCTGGTGGTATCAATCCGTTTGACTTACAACTGTTGGGTCACATATTCGTACCAACATGTATTTAGGGATATTTTTCTAATGTTGCTAGGTTGCATCCCTTTAAACAGTGAAACGATTGACTGTGGAACTTAATTGAACTAACTTTGGACTGCGACCTGATAAATGTGATAAATGAGGCAATTGTACCCCAAGAAATAACATTCTTCTTAATTTGACGTGATTTCCGGAACTCAGCTATTGCACCGGGCGCTGTGGTAGCGCTTCATTTAAAACTTTAGATAAATAAGTCATTCTTTACTCTGGGACGAATCCTAGCCGTTATCGCGCGCTGAAGAAATACCGACAGTTTCAAAAACTACATTTCATTGACTTTCTAACGGTGTCAGTCAGTTTGAGATACAACGGTTGGCTCACATATTCGTACAAACATGTATTAAGCGATATTTTTTTCATATTACTAGGTTGCATCGCTTTTAACAGTGAAACGATTGTCTGTGGCACTTAAATGAACTGATTTTGGACTGTGACCTTATAAATTTTATAAATGAGGCAATTGGACCCCCAATAAATAACATTCTTCTTACTTTGACGTGATTGCCAGAACTCAGCGATTGCGCTGTGCGCTGTGTTAGCGCTTCATTTAAAAATTTAAATAAATAAGTCAATACTTACTGTGGGACCAATCCTGGCCGTTAGCACGCCCTGAATAAATAGGAACAGTTTCAAAAACTACATTTCCTTGACTTTCTAACGGTGTCAGTCAGTTTGAGTTACAACGGTTGCGTCACATATTCGTACCAACATGTATTTAGCGATATTTTTCTGATATTACTAGGTTGCATCCTTTTTAACAGTGAAACGATTGACTGTGGCACTTAAATGAACTGATTTTCGGCTGTGACCTTATGAATGTGATAAATGAGGCAATTGGACTAACCAGAAATAACATTCCTCTTATTTTGACATGATTCCTGGAATTTAAGGATTACAATGGGCGCCGTAGTAACGCTTCAGTTAAAAATTTAAACAAAAAAGTCATTTTTACCGTGGGACCAATCCTAGGCGTTATCGCGCGCTGAAGAAGGAGAGACAGATTCAAAAACTGCATTTCAATGAATTTCTAACGGTATCAGTCCGTTTGAGTTACAACGAATGCGTCACATATTCGTCCCCACATGTATTTAGGGATGTTTTTCTGATATTACTAGGTTGTATCGCTTTTAACAGTGAAACGATTGACTTTGGCACTTAAATGAACTGATTTTGGACTGTGACCTTATAAATGTGATAAATCAGCCAATTGGACTCCCTCAAATAATATTCCTCTTAATTTGACATGATTGCTGGAATTCAACGATTACAATGAGCGCTGTGGTAGCGCTTCATTTAAAAATAAAGATAAATAAGTCATATTTACTGTGGGACCAATCCTGGCCGTTAGCGCGCGCTGAATAAATAGGAACAGTTTCAAGAACTACATTTCACTGACTTTCTAGCGGTATCAATCCGTTTGAGTTACAACGGTTGTGTCACATATTCGTACCAAAATGTATTTAGCGATATTTTTCTGATATTACTAGGTTGCATCGCTTTAAACAGTGAAACGATTGACTGTGGGACTTAATTGAACTAACTTTGGACTGTGACCTTATAAATGTGATAAATTAGACAATTGGAGTCCAAGAAATAACATTCTTCTTAATTTGACATGATTGCCGAAACTCAGCGATTACACTGGGCGCTGTGGTAGCGCTTCATTTAAAAATTTAAAAAAATAAGTCATACTTACTGTGGGACCAATCCTGGCCGTTAGCACGCCCTGAATAAATAGGAACAGTTTCGAAAACTACATTTCCTTGTCTTTCTGGTGGTATCAATCCGTTTGACTTACAACTGTTGGGTCACATATTCGTACCAACATGTATTTAGGGATATTTTTCTAATGTTGCTAGGTTGCATCCCTTTAAACAGTGAAACGATTGACTGTGGAACTTAATTGAACTAACTTTGGACTGCGACCTGATAAATGTGATAAATGAGGCAATTGTACCCCAAGAAATAACATTCTTCTTAATTTGACGTGATTTCCGGAACTCAGCGATTGCACCGGGCGCTGTGGTAGCGCTTCATTTAAAACTTTAGATAAAAAAGTCATTCTTTACTCTGGGACGAATCCTAGCCGTAATCGCGCGCTGAAGAAATACCGACAGTTTCAAAAACTACATTTCATTGAATTTCTAACAGTGTCAGTCAGTTTGAGATACAACGGTTGGGTCACATATTCGTACCAACATGTATTAAGCGATATTTTTTTCATATTACTAGGTTACATCGCTTTTAACAGTGAAACGATTGACTGTGGCACTTAAATGAACTGATTTTGGACTGTGACCTTATAAATTTTATAAATGAGGCAATTGGACCCCCAAGAAATAACATTCTTCTTACTTTGACGTGATTGCCAGAACTCAGCGATTTCGCTGTGCGCTGTGTTAGCGCTTCATTTAAAAATTTAAATAAATAAGTCATACTTACTGTGGGACCAATCCTGGCCGTTAGCACGCCCTGAATAAATAGGAACAGTTTCGAAAACTACATTTCCTTGACTTTCTAACGGTGTCAGTCAGTTTGAGTTACAACGGTTACGTCACATATTCCTCCCCACATGTATTTAGGGGTGTTTTTCTGAAATTACTAGGTTGTATCGCTTTTAACAGTGAAACGATTGACTTTGGCACCTAAATGAACTGATTTTGGACTGTGAATTTATAAATGTGATAAATCAGCCAATTGGACTCCCTCAAATAATATTCCTCTTAATTTGACATGATTGCTAGAATTCAACGATTACAATGAGCGCTGTGGTAGCGCTTCATTTAAAAATTTAGATAAATAAGTCATATTTACTGTGGGACCAATCCTGGCCGTTAGCGCGCGCTGAATAAATAGGAACAGTTTCAAGAACTACATTTCACTGACTTTCTAGCGGTATCAATCCGTTTGAGTTACAACGGTTGTGTCACATATTCGTACCAAAATGTATTTAGCGATATTTTTCTGATATTACTAGGTTGCATCGCTTTAAACAGTGAAACGATTGACTGTGGGACTTAATTGAACTAACTTTGGACTGTGACCTGATAAATGTGATAAATGAGACAATTGGAGTCCAAGAAATAACATTCTTCTTAATTTGACATGATTGCCGAAACTCAGCGATTACACTGGGCGCTGTGGTAGCGCTTCATTAAAAAATTTAAATAATTAAGTCATACTTACTGTGGGACCAATCCTGGCCGTTAGCACGCCCTGAACAAGTAGGAACAGTTTCAAAAACTACATTTCCTTGACTTTCTGGTGGTATCAATCCGTTTGACTTACAACGGTTGGGTCACATATTCGTACCAACATGTATTTAGGGATATTTTTCTAATGTTGCTAGGTTGCATCCCTTTAAACAGTGAAACGATTGACTGTGGAACTTAATTGAACTAACTTTGGACTGCGACCTGATAAATGTGATAAATGAGGCAATTGTACCCCAAGAAATAACATTCTTCTTAATTTGACGTGATTTCCGGAACTCAGCGATTGCACTGGGCGCTGTGGTAGCGCTTCATTTAAAACTTTAGATAAATAAGTCATTCTTTACTCTGGGACGAATCCTAGCCGTTATCGCGCGCTGAAGAAATACAGACAGTTTCAAAAACTACATTTCATTGACTTTCTAACGGTGTCAGTTAGTTTGAGTTACAACCGTTGGGTCACATATTCGTACCAACATGTGTTAAGCGATATTTTTTTCATATTACTAGGTTGCATCGCTTTTAACAGTGAAACGATTGACTGTGGCACTTAAATGAACTGATTTTGGACTGTGACCTTATAAATTTTATAAATGAGGCAATTGGACCCCCAAGGAATAACATTCTTCTTACTTTGACGTGATTGCCAGAACTCAGCGATTGCGCTGTGCGCTGTGTTAGCGCTTCATTTAAAAACTTAAACAAAAGAGTCATTTTTTACCGTGGGAGTAATCCTGGCCATTATCGCGCACTGAAGAAAGAGAGAAAGTTTCAAAAACTACATTTCAATGAAATTCTAACGGTATCAGTACGTTTGAGTTACAACGGTTGGGTCACATATTCGTCCCCACATGTATTTAGGGATGCTATTCTGATATTACTAGGTTGTATCGCTTTTAACAGTGAAACGACTGACTGTGGCATTTAAATGAACTGATTTTGGACTGTGACCTTATAAATATGATAAGTGAGCCAATTGGACTCCAAGAAATAACATTCTTCTCAATTTGACATGATTGCCGGAACTCAGCGATTACACTGGGTGCTGTGGTAGCGCTTCATTTAAAAATTTAAATAAAAAAGTCATTTTTTACCGTGCGACCAATCCTTGCCGTTATTGAGCGTTGAAGAAAGAGAGACAGTTTCAAAAACTTCATTTCAATGAATTTCTAACGGTATCAGTCCGTCTGAGTTACAACGGTTGCGTCACATATTCGTCCCCACATGTATTTAGGGATGTTTTTCTGATATTACTAAGTTGTATCACTTTTAACAGTAAGACGATTGACTGTGGCACTTAAATGAACTGATTTTGGACTGTAACCTTATAAATCTGATAAATGAGCCAATTTGACTCCAAGAAATAACATTCTTCTCAATTTGACATGATTGCCGGAACTCAGCGATTACACTGGGCGCTGTGGTAGCACTTTATTCAAAAATTTAGATAAAAAGTCATTCTTTACTGTGTGACCAATCCTAGCCGTTATCGCGCGCTGATGAAATAGTGACAGGTTTAAAAACTAAATTTCTTTGAGCTTCTAACGGTGTCAGTCCGTTTGAGTTACAACGGTTGGGTCACATATTCGTAGTAACATGTATTTAGCGATATTTTTCTGATATTACTAGGTTGCATCGCCTTTAACAGTGAAACGATTGACTGTGGCACTTAATTGAACTGACTTTGGACTGCGACCTTATAAATGTGATTAGTGAGCAAACTGGACCCCAAGAAATAACATTCTTCTTAATTTGACATGGTTGCTGCAACTCAGTGATTACACTGGGCGCTGTGGTAGCACTTCATTTAAAAATTTAGATAATTAAGTCATTCTTTACTGTGGGACCAATCCTAGTAGTTATCGCGCGCTGATGAAATAGTGACAGGTTTAAAAACTAAATTTCTTTGAGCTTCTAACGGTGTCAGTCCGTTTGAGTTACAACGGTTGGGTCACATATTCGTAGTAACATGTATTTAGCGATATTTTTCTGATATTACTAGGTTGCATCGCCTTTAACAGTGAAACGATTGACTGTGGCACTTAATTGAACTGACTTTGGACTGCGACCTTATAAATGTGATTAGTGAGCAAACTGGACCCCAAGAAATAACATTCTTCTTAATTTGACATGGTTGCTGCAACTCAGTGATTACACTGGGCGCTGTGGTAGCACTTCATTTAAAAATTTAGATAATTAAGTCATTCTTTACTGTGGGACCAATCCTAGTAGTTATCGCGCGCTGATGAAACAGCGTCAGGTGCAAAAACTACATTTCATTGACTTTCTAAGGGTGTCAGTCCGTTTGAGTTACAACGGTTGGGTCACATATTCGTACTAACATGTATTTAGCGATATTTTTTTTGATATTACTAGGTTGCATCGGTTTTAACAGTGAAACGATTGACTGTGGGACTTAATTGAACCAACTTTTAATTGTGACCTGATAGATGTGATAAATGAGGCAATTGGACCCCAAGAAATAATATTCTTCTTAATTTGACGTGATTGCCGGAACACAGCGATTGCACTGTGCGCTGTGGTAGCGTTTCATTTAAAAATTTAGATAAATAAGTCATTCTTTACTCTGGGACGAATCCTAGCCGTTATCGCGCGCTGAAGAAATAGCGACAGTTTCAAAAACTACATTTCATTGACTTTCTAACGGTGTCAGTCAGTTTGAGTTACAACGGTTGGGTCACATATTCGTACCAACATGTATTTAGCGATATTTTTCTCATATTACTAGGTTGCATTGCTTTTAACAGTGAAACGATTGACTGTGGCACTTAAATGAACTGATTTTGGACTGTGACCTTATAAATTTTATAAATGAGACAATTGGACCCCCAAGAAATAACATTCTTCTTAATTTGACGTGATTGCCGGAACTCAGCGATTGCGCTGTGCGCTGTGGTAGCGCTTCATTTAAAAATTTAAACAAAAAAGTCATTTTTTACCGTGGGAGTAATCCTGGCCGTTATCGCGCGCTGAAGTATAAGAGACAGTTTCAAAAACTACATTTCAATGAATTTCTAACGGTATCAGTCCGTTTGACTTAAAACGGTTGGGTCACATATTCGTACCAACATGTATTTAGGGATAATTTTCTAATGTTGCTAGGTTGCATCCCTTTAAACAGTGAAACGATTGACTGTGGAACTTAATTGAACTAACTTTGGACTGCGACCTGATAAATGTGATAAATGAGGCAATTTTACCCCAAGAAATCACATTCTTCTTAATTTGACGTGATATCCGGAACTCAGCGATTGCACTGGGCGCTGTGGTAGCGCTTCATTTAAAACTTTAGATAAATAAGTCATTCTTTACTCTGGGACGAATCCTAGCCGTTATCGCGCGCTGAAGAATTACCGACAGTTTCAAAAACTACATTTCATTGACTTTCTAACGGTGTCAGTCAGTTTGAGTTACAACCGTTGGGTCACATATTCGTACCAACATGTATTAAGCGATATTTTTTTCATATTACTAGGTTGCATCGCTTTTAACAGTGAAACGATTGACTGTGGCACTTAAATGAACTGATTTTGGACTGTGACCTTATAAATTTTATAAATGAGGCAATTGGACCCCCAAGGAATAACATTCTTCTTACTTTGACGTGATTGCCAGAACTCAGCGATTGCGCTGTGTGCTGTGTTAGCGCTTCATTTAAAAATTTAAACAAAAAAGTCATTTTTTACCGTGGGAGTAATCCTGGCCATTATCGCGCACTGAAGAAAGAGAGACAGTTTCAAAAACTTCATTTCAATGAATTTCTAACCGTATCAGTCCGTCTGAGTTACAACGGTTGCGTCACATATTCGTCCCCACATGTATTTAGGGATGTTTTTCTGATATTACTAAGTTGTATCGCTTTTAACAGTAAGACGATTGACTGTGGCACTTAAATGAACTGATTTTGGACTGTAACCTTATAAATCTGATAAATGAGCCAATTTGACTCCAAGAAAAAACATTCTTCTCAATTTCACATGATTGCCGGAACTCAGCAATTACACTGGGCGCTGTGGTAGCACTTCATTTTAAAATTTAGATAAAAAGTCATTCTTTACTGTGTGACCAATCCTAGCCGTTATCGCGCGCTGATGAAATAGTGACAGGTTTAAAAACTGCATTTCTTTGAGCTTCTAACGGTGTCAGTCCGTATGAGTTACAACGGTTGTGTCACATATTCGTAGTAACATGTATTTAGCGATATTTTTCTGATATTACTAGGTTGCATACCTTTTAACAGTGAAACGATTGACTGTGGCACTTAATTGAACTGATTTTGGACTGCGACCTGATAAATGTGATAAATGAGGCAATTGTACCCCAAGAAATAACATTCTTCTTAATTTGACGTGATTTCCGGAACTCAGCGATTGCACTGTGCGTTGTGGTAGCGCTTCATTTAAAACTTTAGATAAATAAGTCATTTTTTACTCTGGGACGAATCCTAGCCGTTATCGCGCGCTGAAGAAATAGCGACAGTTTCAAAAACTACATTTCATTGACTTTTTAACGGTGTCAGTCAGTTTGAGTTACAACGGTTGGGTCACATAATCCTACCAACATGTATTTAGCGATATTTTTCTCATATTACTAGGTTGCATCGCCTTTAACAGTGAAACGATTGACTGTGGGATTTAATTGAACTAAATTTGGACTGTCACCTTATAAATGTGATTAGTGAGCAAACTGGACCCCAAGAAATAACATTCTTCTTAATTTGACATGATTGCCGCAACTCAGTGATTACACTGGGCGCTGTGGTAGCGTTTCATTTAAAAATTTAGATAAATAAGTCATTCTTTACTCTGGGACGAATCCTAGCCGTTATCCCGCGCTGAAGAAATAGCGACAGTTTCAAAAACTACATTTCATTGACTTTCTAACGGTGTCAGTCAGTTTGAGTTACAACGGTTGGGTCACATATTCGTACCAACATGTATTTAGCGATATTTTTCTCATATTACTAGGTTGCATCGCTTTTAACAGTGAAACGATTGACTGTGGCACTTAAATGAACTGATTTTGGACTGTGACCTTATAAATATGATAAGTGAGCCAATTGGACTCCAAGAAATAACATTCTTCTCAATTTGACATGGTTGCTGCAACTCAGTGATTACACTGGGTGCTGTGGTAGCGCTTCATTTAAAAATTTAGATAATTAAGTCATTCTTTACTGTGGGACCAATCCTAGTAGTTATCGCGCGCTGATGAAACAGCGTCAGGTGCAAAAACTACATTTCATTGACTTTCTAAGGGTGTCAGTCCGTTTGAGTTACAACGGTTGGGTCACATATTCGTACTAACATGTATTTAGCGATATTTTTTTTGATATTACTAGGTTGCATCGGTTTTAACAGTGAAACGATTGACTGTGGGACTTAATTGAACCAACTTTTAATTGTGACCTGATAGATGTGATAAATGAGGCAATTGGACCCCAAGAAATAATATTCTTCTTAATTTGACGTGATTGCCGGAACACAGCGATTGCACTGTGCGCTGTGGTAGCGTTTCATTTAAAAATTTAGATAAATAAGTCATTCTTTACTCTGGGACGAATCCTAGCCGTTATCGCGCGCTGAAGAAATAGCGACAGTTTCAAAAACTACATTTCATTGACTTTCTAACGGTGTCAGTCAGTTTGAGTTACAACGGTTGGGTCACATATTCGTACCAACATGTATTTAGCGATATTTTTCTCATATTACTAGGTTGCATTGCTTTTAACAGTGAAACGATTGACTGTGGCACTTAAATGAACTGATTTTGGACTGTGACCTTATAAATTTTATAAATGAGACAATTGGACCCCCAAGAAATAACATTCTTCTTAATTTGACGTGATTGCCGGAACTCAGCGATTGCGCTGTGCGCTGTGGTAGCGCTTCATTTAAAAATTTAAACAAAAAAGTCATTTTTTACCGTGGGAGTAATCCTGGCCGTTATCGCGCGCTGAAGTATAAGAGACAGTTTCAAAAACTACATTTCAATGAATTTCTAACGGTATCAGTCCGTTTGACTTAAAACGGTTGGGTCACATATTCGTACCAACATGTATTTAGGGATAATTTTCTAATGTTGCTAGGTTGCATCCCTTTAAACAGTGAAACGATTGACTGTGGAACTTAATTGAACTAACTTTGGACTGCGACCTGATAAATGTGATAAATGAGGCAATTTTACCCCAAGAAATCACATTCTTCTTAACTTGACGTGATATCCGGAACTCAGCGATTGCACTGGGCGCTGTGGTAGCGCTTCATTTAAAACTTTAGATAAATAAGTCATTCTTTACTCTGGGACGAATCCTAGCCGTTATCGCGCGCTGAAGAATTACCGACAGTTTCAAAAACTACATTTCATTGACTTTCTAACGGTGTCAGTCAGTTTGAGTTACAACCGTTGGGTCACATATTCGTACCAACATGTATTAAGCGATATTTTTTTCATATTACTAGGTTGCATCGCTTTTAACAGTGAAACGATTGACTGTGGCACTTAAATGAACTGATTTTGGACTGTGACCTTATAAATTTTATAAATGAGGCAATTGGACCCCCAAGGAATAACATTCTTCTTACTTTGACGTGATTGCCAGAACTCAGCGATTGCGCTGTGTGCTGTGTTAGCGCTTCATTTAAAAATTTAAACAAAAAAGTCATTTTTTACCGTGGGAGTAATCCTGGCCATTATCGCGCACTGAAGAAAGAGAGACAGTTTCAAAAACTTCATTTCAATGAATTTCTAACCGTATCAGTCCGTCTGAGTTACAACGGTTGCGTCACATATTCGTCCCCACATGTATTTAGGGATGTTTTTCTGATATTACTAAGTTGTATCGCTTTTAACAGTAAGACGATTGACTGTGGCACTTAAATGAACTGATTTTGGACTGTAACCTTATAAATCTGATAAATGAGCCAATTTGACTCCAAGAAAAAACATTCTTCTCAATTTCACATGATTGCCGGAACTCAGCAATTACACTGGGCGCTGTGGTAGCACTTCATTTTAAAATTTAGATAAAAAGTCATTCTTTACTGTGTGACCAATCCTAGCCGTTATCGCGCGCTGATGAAATAGTGACAGGTTTAAAAACTGCATTTCTTTGAGCTTCTAACGGTGTCAGTCCGTATGAGTTACAACGGTTGTGTCACATATTCGTAGTAACATGTATTTAGCGATATTTTTCTGATATTACTAGGTTGCATACCTTTTAACAGTGAAACGATTGACTGTGGCACTTAATTGAACTGATTTTGGACTGCGACCTGATAAATGTGATAAATGAGGCAATTGTACCCCAAGAAATAACATTCTTCTTAATTTGACGTGATTTCCGGAACTCAGCGATTGCACTGTGCGTTGTGGTAGCGCTTCATTTAAAACTTTAGATAAATAAGTCATTTTTTACTCTGGGACGAATCCTAGCCGTTATCGCGCGCTGAAGAAATAGCGACAGTTTCAAAAACTACATTTCATTGACTTTTTAACGGTGTCAGTCAGTTTGAGTTACAACGGTTGGGTCACATAATCCTACCAACATGTATTTAGCGATATTTTTCTCATATTACTAGGTTGCATCGCCTTTAACAGTGAAACGATTGACTGTGGGATTTAATTGAACTAAATTTGGACTGTCACCTTATAAATGTGATTAGTGAGCAAACTGGACCCCAAGAAATAACATTCTTCTTAATTTGACATGATTGCCGCAACTCAGTGATTACACTGGGCGCTGTGGTAGCGTTTCATTTAAAAATTTAGATAAATAAGTCATTCTTTACTCTGGGACGAATCCTAGCCGTTATCCCGCGCTGAAGAAATAGCGACAGTTTCAAAAACTACATTTCATTGACTTTCTAACGGTGTCAGTCAGTTTGAGTTACAACGGTTGGGTCACATATTCGTACCAACATGTATTTAGCGATATTTTTCTCATATTACTAGGTTGCATCGCTTTTAACAGTGAAACGATTGACTGTGGCACTTAAATGAACTGATTTTGGACTGTGACCTTATAAATATGATAAGTGAGCCAATTGGACTCCAAGAAATAACATTCTTCTCAATTTGACATGATTGCCGGAACTCAGCGATTACACTGGGTGCTGTGGTAGCGCTTCATTTAAAAATTTAAATAAAAAAGTCATTTTTTACCGTGCGACCAATCCTTGCCGTTATTGAGCGTTGAAGAAAGAGAGACTGTTCCAAAAACTTCATTTCAATGAATTTCTAACGGTATCAGTCCGTCTGAGTTACAACGGTTGCGTCACATATTCGTCCCCACATGTATTTAGGGATGTTTTTCTGATATTACTAAGTTGTATCACTTTTAACAGTAAGACGATTGACTGTGGCACTTAAATGAACTGATTTTGGACTGTAACCTTATAAATCTGATAAATGAGCCAATTTGACTCCAAGAAATAACATTCTTCTCAATTTGACATGATTGCCGGAACTCAGCGATTACACTGGGCGCTGTGGTAGCACTTTATTTAAAAATTTAGATAAAAAGTCATTCTTTACTGTGTGACCAATCCTAGCCGTTATCGCGCGCTGATGAAATAGTGACAGGTTTAAAAACTAAATTTCTTTGAGCTTCTAACGGTGTCAGTCCGTTTGAGTTACAACGGTTGGGTCACATATTCGTAGTAACATGTATTTAGCGATATTTTTCTGATATTACTAGGTTGCATCGCCTTTAACAGTGAAACGATTGACTGTGGCACTTAATTGAACTGACTTTGGACTGCGACCTTATAAATGTGATTAGTGAGCAAACTGGACCCCAAGAAATAACATTCTTCTTAATTTGACATGGTTGCCGCAACTCAGTGATTACACTGGGCGCTGTGGTAGCACTTCATTTAAAAATTTAGATAATTAAGTCATTCTTTACTGTGGGACCAATCCTAGTAGTTATCGCGCGCTGATGAAACAGCGTCAGGTGCAAAAACTACATTTCATTGACTTTCTAAGGGTGTCAGTCCGTTTGAGTTACAACGGTTGGGTCACATATTCGTACTAACATGTATTTAGCGATATTTTTTTTGATATTACTAGGTTGCATCGGTTTTAACAGTGAAACGATTGACTGTGGGACTTAATTGAACCAACTTTTAATTGTGACCTGATAGATGTGATAAATGAAGCAATTGGACCCCAAGAAATAATATTCTTCTTAATTTGACGTGATTGCCGGAACACAGCGATTGCACTGTGCGCTGTGGTAGCGTTTCATTTAAAAATTTAGATAAATAAGTCATTCTTTACTCTGGGACGAATCCTAGCCGTTATCGCGCGCTGAAGAAATAGCGACAGTTTCAAAAACTACATTTCATTGACTTTCTAACGGTGTCAGTCAGTTTGAGTTACAACGGTTGGGTCACATATTCGTACCAACATGTATTTAGCGATATTTTTCTCATATTACTAGGTTGCATTGCTTTTAACAGTGAAACGATTGACTGTGGCACTTAAATGAACTGATTTTGGACTGTGACCTTATAAATTTTATAAATGAGACAATTGGACCCCCAAGAAATAACATTCTTCTTAATTTGACGTGATTGCCGGAACTCAGCGATTGCGCTGTGCGCTGTGGTAGCGCTTCATTTAAAAATTTAAACAAAAAAGTCATTTTTTACCGTGGGAGTAATCCTGGCCGTTATATATATATATATATAAGATATATATATATATAAGATATATATATATATAAGAGACAGTTTCAAAAACTACATTTCAATGAATTTCTAACGGTATCAGTCCGTTTGACTTAACCCTATTCGGTCCGGGGGGGGGGCGGATTCCGCCCCCCCTGACGGTTTTTTTTTAATAACTCCTGATTGCTTTGTTATATGACTATGATACTTACTGAGTTTCAACAATTATCTATTAGACACCTGCATGCTAATTTTTTAGGTCCCATACCTTTCAGAGGCTTTGATATTGGCCATTACTCGAAACTACCCCTAAAAATCTCTATGAAATCCTTATAATGGGGAAAATATAAAAACTCCTGTTAGGATTATCCTTAGAACTTGAAACTTGCAACACAACTTTGTTTCATCAAGAAGAATCATATTGAATAATTTGAACACGTGACTAATCCGATTTCCCGATTTTGTCGGATTTTACCCGAAAATCGGAAAAAAACGGATTTTCGGGCAATTTTTGGCAATCTTTCATCCGATCCATGTAAAAACCGGAAGATATGTTAAATAACTTTTATTTAGCTTTCAGAAACTTCAAACAGAATGTAAAAATTCGCTCTAGAACAAAAGTAATTATATTTTAAGCAGATAGTGGCATTTTTAACAATTTTCAAGCTTTTGATGACGTCACAGAAAATGTGCTGACCCAAGCAAATTTTTTTTGGCGCCATTTTGTTCCTTTTATGGCGTACTATAAGTGTGCCAAGTTTGATTCAATTTGAACAACCCTATGAAAAGTTATTGAGGGGGGGCGGAATCCGCCCCCCCCGGTCATAGTATGTTCGAAAAACCCCGGACCGAATAGGGTTAAAACGGTTGGGTCACATATTCGTACCAACATGTATTTAGGGATAATTTTCTAATGTTGCTAGGTTGCATCCCTTTAAACAGTGAAACGATTGACTGTGGAACTTAATTGAACTAACTTTGGACTGCGACCTGATAAATGTGATAAATGAGGCAATTGTACCCCAAGAAATCACATTCTTCTTAATTTGACGTGATATCCGGAACTCAGCGATTGCACTGGGCGCTGTGGTAGCGCTTCATTTAAAACTTTAGATAAATAAGTCATTCTTTACTCTGGGACGAATCCTAGCCGTTATCGCGCGCTGAAGAATTACCGACAGTTTCAAAAACTACATTTCATTGACTTTCTAACGGTGTCAGTCAGTTTGAGTTACAACCGTTGGGTCACATATTCGTACCAACATGTATTAAGCGATATTTTTTTCATATTACTAGGTTGCATCGCTTTTAACAGTGAAACGATTGACTGTGGCACTTAAATGAACTGATTTTGGACTGTGACCTTATAAATTTTATAAATGAGGCAATTGGACCCCCAAGGAATAACATTCTTCTTACTTTGACGTGATTGCCAGAACTCAGCGATTGCGCTGTGTGCTGTGTTAGCGCTTCATTTAAAAATTTAAACAAAAAAGTCATTTTTTACCGTGGGAGTAATCCTGGCCATTATCGCGCACTGAAGAAAGAGAGACAGTTTCAAAAACTTCATTTCAATGAATTTCTAACCGTATCAGTCCGTCTGAGTTACAACGGTTGCGTCACATATTCGTCCCCACATGTATTTAGGGATGTTTTTCTGATATTACTAAGTTGTATCGCTTTTAACAGTAAGACGATTGACTGTGGCACTTAAATGAACTGATTTTGGACTGTAACCTTATAAATCTGATAAATGAGCCAATTTGACTCCAAGAAATAACATTCTTCTCAATTTGACATGATTGCCGGAACTCAGCAATTACACTGGGCGCTGTGGTAGCACTTTATTTTAAAATTTAGATAAAAAGTCATTCTTTACTGTGTGACCAATCCTAGCCGTTATCGCGCGCTGATGAAATAGTGACAGGTTTAAAAACTGCATTTCTTTGAGCTTCTAACGGTGTCAGTCCGTATGAGTTACAACGGTTGTGTCACATATTCGTAGTAACATGTATTTAGCGATATTTTTCTGATATTACTAGGTTGCATACCTTTTAACAGTGAAACGATTGACTGTGGCACTTAATTGAACTGATTTTGGACTGCGACCTGATAAATGTGATAAATGAGGCAATTGTACCCCAAGAAATAACATTCTTCTTAATTTGACGTGATTTCCGGAACTCAGCGATTGCACTGTGCGTTGTGGTAGCGCTTCATTTAAAACTTTAGATAAATAAGTCATTTTTTACTCTGGGACGAATCCTAGCCGTTATCGCGCGCTGAAGAAATAGCGACAGTTTCAAAAACTACATTTCATTGACTTTTTAACGGTGTCAGTCAGTTTGAGTTACAACGGTTGGGTCACATAATCCTACCAACATGTATTTAGCGATATTTTTTTCATATTACTAGGTTGCATCGCCTTTAACAGTGAAACGATTGACTGTGGGATTTAATTGAACTAAATTTGGACTGTCACCTTATAAATGTGATTAGTGAGCAAACTGGACCCCAAGAAATAACATTCTTCTTAATTTGACATGATTGCCGCAACTCAGTGATTACACTGGGCGCTGTGGTAGCGTTTCATTTAAAAATTTAGATAAATAAGTCATTCTTTACTCTGGGACGAATCCTAGCCGTTATCCCGCGCTGAAGAAATAGCGACAGTTTCAAAAACTACATTTCATTGACTTTCTAACGGTGTCAGTCAGTTTGAGTTACAACGGTTGGGTCACATATTCGTACCAACATGTATTTAGCGATACTTTTCTCATATTACTAGGTTGCATCGCTTTTAACAGTGAAACGATTGACTGTGGCACTTAAATGAACTGATTTTGGACTGTGACCTTATAAATGTGATAAATGAGCCAATTGGACTTCCACAAATAACATTCCTCTTAATTTGACATGATTGCTGGAATTCAGCAATTACAATGGGCGCTGCGGTAGCTCTTCATTTAAAAATTTAGATAAAAAAGTCATTCTTTACTGTGTGACCAATCCTAGCCGTTATCGCGCGCTGATGAAATAGTGACAGGTTTAAAAACTACATTTCTTTGAGTTTCTAACGGTGTCAGTCCGTTTGAGTTACAACGGTTGGATCACATATTCGTACTAACATGTATTTAGCAATATTTTTCTGATATTACTAGGTTGCATCGCTTTTAACAGTGACAGGATTGACTGTGGGATTTAATTGAACTAGCTTTGGACTGTGACCTGACAAATGTGATAAATGAGCCAATTGAACTCCCAGAAATAACATTCCTCTTAATTTGACATGATTGCTGGAATTCAACAATTACAATAAGCGCTGTGGTAGCGCTTCATTTAAAACTTTAGATAAATAAGTCATATTTACTGTGGGACCAATCCCGGCCGTTAGCACGCGCTGAAGAAATAGGACCAGTTTCAAGAACTACATTTCATTGACTTTCTAATGGTATTAATCCGTGTGAGTTACAAAGTTTGCGTCACATATTCGTACCAACATGTATGTAGCGATATTTGTCTGATAGTACTAGGGTGCATCCCTTTTAACAGTGAAACGATTGACTGTGGCACTTAATTGAACTGATTTTGGACTGTGACCTTATAAATGTGATAAATGAGCCAATTGGACTGCAAGAAATAACATTCTTCTTAATTTGACAAGATTGCCGAAACTCAGCGATTGCACTAGGCGCTATGGTAGCGCATCATTTAAAAATTAAGAAAAGGAAGTCATTTTTACTGGGGAACCAATCCTAGCCGTTATCGCGCGCTGATGAAAGAGCCACAGGTGCAAAAACTACATTTCATTGATTTTCTAGCGGTATTAATCCGATTGAGTTAGAACGGTTGTGTCACATATTCGTACCAACATGTATTTAGCGATATTTTTCTGATATTACTATGTTGCATCGCTTTAAACAGTGAAACGATTGACTGTGGCACTTAAATGAACTGATTTTGGACTGTGACCTTATAAATGTGCTAAGTGAGATAATTGGACTCCACGAAATAACATTCTTCTTAATTTGACATGATTGCCGAAACCCAGCGATTACACTGGGTGCTGTGGTAGCGCTTCATTTAAGAACGTAAATAAAAAAGTCATTTTTTACCGTGGGACCAATCCTAGCCGTTATCACGCGCTGAAGATGGAGAGACAGTTTCAAAAACTACATTTCAAGGAATTTCTAACGGTATCAATCCGTTTGAGCTACAACGGTTACGTCACATATTCGTACCAACATGTATTTAGCGATATTTTTCCGCTATTACTAGGTTGTATCGCTTTTAACAATGAAAAGATTGACTGTGGGATTAATTGAACTCATTCTGGACTGTGACCTTATAAATGTGATAAGTGAGACAATTGGACTGCAAGAAATAACATTCTTCTTAATTTGACAAGATTGCCGAAACTCAGCGATTGCACTAGGCGCTATGGTGGCGCATCATTTAAAAATTAAGAAAAGAAAGTCATTTTTACTGTGGGACCAATCCTAGCCGTTATCGCGCGCTGAATAAACCGGAACAGTTTCAATAACTACATTGTATTTAATTTCTGGCGGTATCAATCCGTTTGAGTTACAACGGTTGCGTCACATATTCGTACCAACATGTATTTAGCGATATTTTTCCGCTATTACTAGGTTGTGCCGCTTTTAACAGTGAAACGATTGACTGTGGGATTTATTGAACTCATTCTGGACTGTGACCTTATAAATGTGATAAGTGAGACAATTGGACTCCAAGAAATAACATTCTTCTTAATTTGACATGATTGCCGAAACTCAGCGATTACACTGGGCGCTGTGGTAGCGCTTCATTTAAGAATTTAAATAAATAAGCCTCTTTTTACCGTGGGACCAATCCTAGCCATTATCGCGCGCTGAAGAAATAGAGACAGTTTCAAAAACTACATTTCATTGACTTTCTAGCGGTATTAATCCGTTTGAGTTAGAACGGTTGTGTCACATATTCGTACCAACATGTATTTAGCGATATTTTTCTGATATTACTAGGTTGCATCCCTTTTAACAGTGAAACGATTGACTGTGGCACTTAAATGAACTGATTTTCGGCTGTGACCTTATGAATGTGATAAATGAGGCAATTGGACTAACCAGAAATATCATTCCTCTTATTTTAACATGATTGCTGGAATTCAAGGATTACAATGGGCGCCGTGGTAACGCTTCATTTAAAAATTTAAATAAGTAAGTCATATTCACCGTGGGACCAATCCTGGCCGTTAGAGCGCGCTGAATAAATAGGAACAGTTTCAAGAACTACATTTCACTGACTTTCTAGCGGAATCAATCCGTTTGAGTTACAACGGTTGTGTCACATATTCGCACCAAAATGTATTTAGCGTTATTTTTCTGATATTACTAGGTTGCATCGCTTTAAACAGTGAAACGATTGACTGTGGGACTTAATTAAACTAACTTTGGACTGTGACCTGATAAATGTGATAAATGAGACAATTGGAGTCCAAGAAATAACATTCTTCTTAATTTGACATGATTACCGAAACTCAGCGATTACACTGGGCGCTGTGGTAGCGCTTCATTTAAAAATTTAAATAAATAAGTCATACTTACTGTGGGACCAATCCTGCCCGTTAGCACGCCCTGAATAAATAGGAACAGTTTCAAAAACTACATTTCCTTGACTTTCTGGTGGTATCAATCCGTTTGAGTTACAACGGTTGCGTCACATATTCGTCCCCACATGTATTTAGGGATGTTTTTCTGATATTACTAGGTTGTATCGCTTTTAACAGTGAAACGATTGACTGTGGCACTTAAATGAACTGATTGTTGGACTGTGACCTTATGGATGTGATAAATGAGCCAATTGGACTCCCACAAATAACATTCCTCTTAATTTGACATGATTGCTGGAATTCAACGATCGCAATTGGCGCTGTGGTAGCGCTTCACTTAAAAATTTAGATAAATAAGTCATATTTACTGTGGGACCAATCCCGGCCGTTAGCACGCGCTGAAGAAATAGGAACAGTTTCAAAAACTACATTTCATTGACTTTCTAGCGGTATTAATCCGTTTGAGTTACAAAGTTTGCGTCACATATTCGTACCAACATGTATGTAGCGATATTTTTCTGATATTACTAGGGTGCAT
Organism: Hydractinia symbiolongicarpus; assembly: GCF_029227915.1. Taxonomy (NCBI): domain Eukaryota; kingdom Metazoa; phylum Cnidaria; class Hydrozoa; order Anthoathecata; family Hydractiniidae; genus Hydractinia; species Hydractinia symbiolongicarpus. The sequence continues at coordinate 35,741,920 of NC_079878.1, read as the reverse complement.
CCCTTTTAGCAGTGAAACGATTGACTGTGGCACTTAATTGAACTGATTTTGGACTGTGACCTTATAAATGTGATAAATGAGCCAATTGAACTCCCAGAAATAACATTCCTCTTAATTTGACATGATTGCTGGCTTTCAACGATTACAATGGGCGCTGTGGTGGCTCTTTATGTAAAAATTTATATAAATAAGTCATACTTACTATGGGACCAATCCTGGCCGTTAGCAAGCGCTGAATAAATAGGAACGGTTTCAAAAACTACTCGATGATATTAAGGTGCGAGTCCAGAAATCATCACTTTTCGTAAAGTAAAAAAGCGTAACTTTGATGAGCTATTTCTCAGTTGTTTTTCACAGTCTGATAAAAAGTGACCCACCGCTGGTCTGCAAATTTTATGCTCTTTTCAATGGTTGCAAACATAATGGCTCCCACGTAGCTGTTCGGGCGTAACAAGCGTTTGATCAAGACACGGTTTTCACAGAAAATCAGATGGGGCAGCACAATGGCATGTTACTAAAACGCGAATTTTGGCTTATAAGAACTGTATCAATATAACTCTCAAAATCACGTTTCCCTTAACATCCAAGAGAGCTTTAGTTCAACGTAATGTCCTAAAAACCACCTCAAAAGTTTCTCTGACCTAAGGTTTTGTTTAGATAACATGGTTTATAGGCCAGATACTACATTAAGGAAGACATAGTTTGTAGCATTCATCCTATGGCTTATTACGAACAATAATTATATATACGTATCTAGTGCATGCATGTTGCCCCAAACCCTTTTCTTAACCATATTACAAAGTTTCATCTAAAAACTGCTGAAGCTTGGTCCGCAAGTTTGAAAGATGCAGTGTGTAATAAATGTTAAATCCTAAGCCAATCAAAAGCCGAGAACAACAATAAAATCAAAGAAATATGGTAGCTGCATAATGTGTTTTCTCGGAGTCAATCAGAAACGGCGAAAATGTAAACATTGGTAAAGCATTATAATATTATCCCCATGGTTCGCAAGCGAAAATTTCTATTTAAGAAGTATATATATAGCTAGCTGCCTTTTCTTGACAATGGATAAAGATCGTCCAATGAACTAACAAACTTATTATTTCTATTTTTTATCAGTTCTATTGAATGTTTTGATCTATAAAATACAAGACGTAAATATATTATTAGATCAGTTCAGTTCACTATCCTCCAGACATGGCATTTTTGTGGTCTTTAAATGAAAGTGATGAATGCATTTAACACTCCCCCTATAATTTAAAAAATACCAATTATCATCACATAGCTATATAAATATCATATACTCATTATTGTGTTGTAGATGCAAGATAATTATGTTTTATCTTGCCCTGTCCAGGATTTGAACCTGGATCTCTCATTTGTATGAGTGTCAAAGCCATTAGACCAACAGGGCATAAGTATGCAAAACTTTACAGATGCCTGCTTAACTTTTTCTGTGGATATCAAAATTCAATTTTTTTTATTAAACAAGATAGACTGCTGCCTGGATGAAAATTCACCATTAAGTAGTGAATATAAACTAATTCTTCGTAAATTAACAGAATTAGAACAGAATGTAATGTTCAATAATATGGTATATATATATATTACACTTTTAACCTTGCTTGGATTTTTCACAGCTGAAATTTTGAAACCTTATTTGGAGAAACTTTTGCAAGAGAAACTTTCACGAATTTTACGATTTTGGGGCTTTTTTACAAAACTTTTAAAAATGACCATTTATATACAAATGTTTAATCTGAATTGATTATACATTTATATACAAAAGTTTAATTTAAATTGTTGGTTCACAATGTTATCCACTAATTTTTTTTAAAAAACTTTTGACGAGCAAATTCGAAAACTTAGAAATCACAAATTGCAAAAGTTTAACTTTCTGCAGATATTTGGAAAGTTTTTCTCACGAAAAGTTTCTCTGAATAAAATATGTACCCAGATCAATTGATTTCACATGACAGAAATCTTTATAACGTCAAGTTCCTCAAAGTTTTTTTATATTTTACAGTAAATATATAGTCCTTTTATCATTAGTTTTTAAACCATGTTTTACATTATATATATACTGTTATTTTATGGATCAAAGTGCATTGCTGATTTTATCACAAACAATTTTTGATTTAACTGACGAAGTGTCAGTAGATGTTCCAGACGTTTCTACAAATTCACATGTGCTTGTAGACCACAAGACTGTAGAACCATTATCATAGACAACGTATCCACATGATAGAACTATCATATGATTTAAAACCAATGCATCAAACACTTCGTTATTAGGTTCATTCATTGTACACACAAAACAAACGAAGGACAACCTGAAAAAATATATAGCCTGCTTTATAAAATTCTGCAGTGTCAAAGTGATGAAAAATGTGATACAAAAACAGAAAGCAGCAATGCACTTGTCTCACTTTAAACTTTATATGTATATGGCTTAAACAAATAAATATAATGCCATAATATATTATATTATATGTTTTTAAATATGTTTAGGCTGGTTTTAAAATTGGTTGTTCTTATTTTTATACCTTAAAAAGGTAAAGATATAGCTAGCTAGCTATAGCTAGGTTTTGTGACAATTTCTTATATTTGATCTCAAATTTAATAGCTTACTGTGTAGCTAGCTAGGAAAGATGAGCCCTCCAAAATATTAATTTACGGCCCAACTAGTACTTGTAAACAGCATTTAGTATAGATACATGGCAATGTATCTATAGCTAGTTTTGGTCTCCTTTGCCCATCAAGCTCTACTGCACTGCCTTTCTTTTGTTAGTCACTAGTCACAACTGATCAATCCTTAGTACTTTACAAGTACTTTACAAAAGCATCTATCTGGCATCACAAAAAGCAGGATGTATACAATGTTCAAAGAAAAGAAAGAGAAGAAGGGGTTAAAACAGTGATACATTCACTTCTTCTTTCCCAGCACAATAATACTATTTTTATCCATTGGCAGCTTGTTTTGAAATTCTTGCGTTAGTATAGTAATTTCACAGACCGGAATTTAACAGCAGAATATTGCGCGTTGCCTCACGAATGTTTCAAACATAAAATGCAGACCGACTCGCACCTTAATATCATTGAGTACATTTCATTGACTTTCTGGTGGTATCAATCCGTTTGAGTTACAACGGTTGCGTCACATATCCGTACCAACATGTATTTAGCGATATTTCTCCGCTATTACTTGGTTGCATCGCTTTTAACAGTGAAACGATTGACTGTGGGACTTAATTGAACTGATTTTGGACTGTGACCTTATAAATGTGGTAAGTGAGACAATTGGACCCCAAGAAATAACATTCTTCTTAATTTGACATGATTGCCGAAACTCAGCGCTTACACTGGGTGCTGTGGTAGCGCTTCATTTAAAAACTTAAATAAAAAAGTCATTTTTTACCGTGGGACCAATCCTAGCCGTTATCGCGCACTGAAGAAGGAGAGACAGTTTCAAAAACTACATTTCAATGAATTTCTAACGGTATCAGTCCGTTTAAGTTACAACGGTTGCGTCACATATTCGTCCCCACATGTATTTAGGGATGTTTTTCTGATATTACTAGGTTGTATCGCTTTTAACAGTGAAACGATTGACTTTGGCACTTAAATGAACTGATTTTGGACTGTGACCTTATAAATGTGATAAATGAGGCAATTGGACTAACCAGAAATAACATTCCTCTTATTTTGACATGATTGCTGGAATTCAAGGATTACAATGGGCGCCGTAGTAACGCTTCATTTAAAAATTTAGATAAGTAAGTCATATATACCGTGGGACCAATCCTGGCCGTTAGCGCGCGCTGAATAAGTAGGAACAGTTTCAAGAACTACATTTCACTGACTTTCTAGCGGTATCAATCCGTTTGAGTTACAACGGTTGTGTCACATATTCGTACGAAAATGTATTTAGCGATATTTTTCTGATATTACTAGGTTGCATCGCTTTAAACAGTGAAACGATTGACTGTGGGACTTAATTGAACTAACTTTGGACTGTGACCTGATAAATGTGATAAGTGAGACAATTGGAGTACAAGAAATAACATTCTTCTTAATTTGACATGATTCCCGAAACTCAGCGATTACACTGGGTGCTGTGGTAGCGCTTCATTTAAAAACTTAAATAAAAAAGTCATTTTTTACCGTGGGACCAATCCTAGCCGTTATCGCACGCTGAAGAAGGAGAGAAACTTTCAAAAACTACATTTCAATGAATTTCTAACAGTATCAGTCCGTTTGAGTTACAACGGTTGCGTCACATATTCGTCCCCACATGTATTTAGGGATGTTTTTCTGATATTACTAGGTTGTATCGCTTTTAACAGTGAAACGGTTGACTTTGGCACTTAAATGAACTGATTTTGGACTGTGACCTTATAAATGTGATAAATCAGCCAATTGGACTCCCTCAAATAATATTACTCTTAATTTGACATGATTGCTGGAATTCAACGATTACAATGAGCGATGTGGTAGCGCTTCATTTAAAAATTTAGATAAATAAGTCATATTTACTGTGGGACCAATCCTGGCCGTTAGCACGCGCTAAATAAACAGGAGCAGTTTCAAAAACTACATTGCATTGACTTTCTAGCGGTATTAATCCGATTGGGTTAGAACAGTTGTGTCACATATTCGTACCAACATGTATTTAGCGATATTTTTCTGATATTACTAGGTTGCATCCTTTTTAATAGTGAAACGATTGACTGTGGCACTTAAATGAACTGATCTTCGGCTGTGACCTGATGAATGTGATAAATGAGGCAATTGGACTAACCAGAAATAACATTCCTCTTATTTTGACATGATTGCTGGAATTCAAGGATTATAATGGGCGCCGTAGTAACACTTCATTTAAAAATTTAGATAAGTAAGTCATATTCACCGTGGGACTAATCCTGGCCGTTAGCGCGCGCTGAATAAATAGGAACAGTTTCACGAACTACATTTCACTGACTTTCTAGCGGTATCAATCCGTTTGAGTTACAACGGTTGTGTCACATATTCGTACCAACATGTATTTAGCGATGTTTTTCTGATATTACTAGGTTGCATCGTTTTAAACAGTGAAACGATTGACTGTGGGACTTAATTGAACTAACTTTGGACTGTGACCTGATAAATGTGATAAATTAGACAATTGGAGTCCAAGAAATAACATTCTTCTTAATTTGACATTATTGCCGAAACTCAGCGATTACACTGGGCGCTGTGGTAGCGCTTCATTTAAAGATTTAAATAAATAAGTCATACTTACTGTGGGACCAATCCTGGCCGTTAGCACGCCCTGAATAAATAGGAACAGTTTCAAAAACTACATTTCCTTGTCTTTCTGGTGGTATCAATCCGTTTGACTTACAACTGTTGGGTCACATATTCGTACCAAAATGTATTTAGCGATATTTTTCTGATATTACTAGGTTGCATCGCTTTAAACAGTGAAACAATTGACAGTGGGACTTAATTGAACTAACTTTGGACTGCGACCTGATAAATGTGATAAATGAGGCAATTGTACCCCAAGAAATAACATTCTTTTTAATTTGCCGTGATTTCCGGAGCTCAGCGATTGCACCGGGCGCTGTGGTAGCGCTTCATTTAAAACTTTAGATAAATAAGTCATTCTTTACTCTGGGACGAATCCTAGCCGTTATCGCGCGCTGAAGAAATACCGACAGTTTCACAAACTACATTTCATTGACTTTCTAACGGTGTTAGTCAGTTTGAGATACAACGGTTGGGTCACATATTCGTACCAACATGTATTAAGCGATATTTTTTTCATATTACTAGGTTGCATCGCTTTTAACAGTGAAACGATTGACTGTGGCACTTAAATGAACTGATTTTGGACTGTGACCTTATAAATTTTATAAATGAGGCAATTGGACCCCCAAGAAATAACATTCTTCTTACTTTGACGTGATTGCCAGAACTCAGCGATTGCGCTGTGCGCTGTGTTAGCGCTTCATTTAAAAATTTAAATAAATAAGTCATACTTACTGTGGGACCAATCCTGGCCGTTAGCACGCCCTGAATAAATAGGAACAGTTTCAAAAACTACATTTCCTTGACTTTCTAACGGTGTCAGTCAGTTTGAGTTACAACGGTTGCGTCAAATATTCGTCCCCACATGTATTTAGGGATGTTTTTCTGATATTACTAGGTTGTATCGCTTTTAACAGTGAAACGATTGACTTTGGCACTTAAATGAAATGATTTTGGACTGTGACCTTATAAATGTGATAAATCAGCCAATTGGACTCCCTCAAATAATATTCCTCTTAATTTGACATGATTGCTGGAATTCAACGATTACAATGAGCGCTGTGGTAGCGCTTCATTTAAAAATTTAGATAAATAAGTCATATTTACTGTGGGAGCAATCCTGGCCGTTAGCGCGCGCTGAATAAATAGGAACAGTTTCAAAAACTACAATTCATTGACTTTCTAACGGTGTCAGTCAGTTTGAGTTACAACGGTTGGGTCACATATTCGTACCAACATGTATTAAGCGATATTTTTTTCATATTACTAGGTTGCATCGCTTTTAACAGTGAAACGATTGACTGTGGCACTTAAATGAACTGATTTTGGACTGTGACCTTATAAATTTTATAAATGAGGCAATTGGACCCCCAAGGAATAACATTCTTCTTACTTTGACGTGATTGCCAGAACTCAGCGATTGCGCTGTGCGCTGTGTTAGCGCTTCATTTAAAAATTTAAACAAAAAAGTCATTTTTTACCGTGGGAGTAATCCTGGCCATTATCGCGCACTGAAGAAAGAGAGAAAGTTTCAAAAACTACATTTCAATGAAATTCTAACGGTATCAGTACGTTTGAGTAACAACGGTTGGGTCACATATTCCTACCAACATGTATTTAGGGATGCTATTCTGATATTACTAGGTTGCATACCTTTTAACAGTAAAACGATTGGCTCTGGCACTTAATTGAACTGATTTTGGACTGCAACCTGATAAATGTGATAAATGAGGCAATTTGACTCCAAGAAATAACATTCTTCTCAATTTGACATGATTGCCGGAACTCAGCGATTACACTGGGCGCTGTGGTAGCGCTTCATTTAAAAATTTAAACAAAAAAGTCATTTTTTACCGTGGGAGTAATCCTGGCCGTTATCGCGCGGTGATGAAATAGTGACAGGTTTAAAAACTACATTTCTTTGAGCTTCTAACAGTGTCAGTCCGTTTGAGTTACAACGGTTGGGTCACATATTCGTAGTAACATGTATTTAGCGATATTTTTCTGATATTACTAGGTTGCAAACCTTTTAACAGTGAAACGATTGACTGTGGCACTTAATTGAACTGATTTTGGACTGCGACCTGATAAATGTGATAAATGAGGCAATTGTACCCCAAGAAATAACATTCTTCTTAATTTGACGTGATTTCCGGAACTCAGCGATTGCACTGGGCGCTGTGGTAGCGCTTCATTTAAAACTTTAGATAAATAAGTCATTCTTTACTCTGGGACGAATCCTAGCCGTTATCGCGCGCTGAAGAAATAGCGACAGTTTCAAAAACTACATTTCATTGACTTTTTAACGGTGTCAGTCAGTTTGAGTTACAACGGTTGCGTCAAATATTCGTCCCCACATGTATTTAGGGATGTTTTTCTGATATTACTAGGTTGTATCGCTTTTAACAGTGAAACGATTGACTTTGGCACTTAAATGAAATGATTTTGGACTGTGACCTTATAAATGTGATAAATCAGCCAATTGGACTCCCTCAAATAATATTCCTCTTAATTTGACATGATTGCTGGAATTCAACGATTACAATGAGCGCTGTGGTAGCGCTTCATTTAAAAATTTAGATAAATAAGTCATATTTACTGTGGGAGCAATCCTGGCCGTTAGCGCGCGCTGAATAAATAGGAACAGTTTCAAAAACTACATTTCATTGACTTTCTAACGGTGTCAGTCAGTTTGAGTTACAACGGTTGGGTCACATATTCGTACCAACATGTATTAGGCGATATTTTTTTCATATTACTAGGTTGCATCGCTTTTAACAGTGAAACGATTGACTGTGGCACTTAAATGAACTGATTTTGGACTGTGACCTTATAAATTTTATAAATGAGGCAATTGGACCCCCAAGGAATAACATTCTTCTTACTTTGACGTGATTGCCAGAACTCAGCGATTGCGCTGTGCGCTGTGTTAGCGCTTCATTTAAAAATTTAAACAAAAAAGTCATTTTTTACCGTGGGAGTAATCCTGGCCATTATCGCGCACTGAAGAAAGAGAGAAAGTTTCAAAAACTACATTTCAATGAAATTCTAACGGTATCAGTACGTTTGAGTAACAACGGTTGGGTCACATATTCCTACCAACATGTATTTAGGGATGCTATTCTGATATTACTAGGTTGCATACCTTTTAACAGTAAAACGATTGACTCTGGCACTTAATTGAACTGATTTTGGACTGCAACCTGATAAATGTGATAAATGAGGCAATTTGACTCCAAGAAATAACATTCTTCTCAATTTGACATGATTGCCGGAACTCAGCGATTACACTGGGCGCTGTGGTAGCGCTTCATTTAAAAATTTAAACAAAAAAGTCATTTTTTACCGTGGGAGTAATCCTGGCCGTTATCGCGCGGTGATGAAATAGTGACAGGTTTAAAAACTACATTTCTTTGAGCTTCTAACAGTGTCAGTCCGTTTGAGTTACAACGGTTGGGTCACATATTCGTAGTAACATGTATTTAGCGATATTTTTCTGATATTACTAGGTTGCAAACCTTTTAACAGTGAAACGATTGACTGTGGCACTTAATTGAACTGATTTTGGACTGCGACCTGATAAATGTGATAAATGAGGCAATTGTACCCCAAGAAATAACATTCTTCTTAATTTGACGTGATTTCCGGAACTCAGCGATTGCACTGGGCGCTGTGGTAGCGCTTCATTTAAAACTTTAGATAAATAAGTCATTCTTTACTCTGGGACGAATCCTAGCCGTTATCGCGCGCTGAAGAAATAGCGACAGTTTCAAAAACTACATTTCATTGACTTTTTAACGGTGTCAGTCAGTTTGAGTTACAACGGTTGGGTCACATATTCCTACCAACATGTATTTAGCGATATTTTTCTCATATTACTAGGTTGCATCGCCTTTAACAGTGAAACGATTGACTGTGGGATTTAATTGAACTAAATTTGGACTGTCACCTTATAAATGTGAGTAGTGAGCAAACTGGACCCCAAGAAATAACATTCTTCTTAATTTGACATGATTGCCGCAACTCAGTGATTACACTGGGCGCTGTGGTAGCACTTCATTTAAAAATTTAGATAATTAAGTCATTCTTTACTGTGGGACCAATCCTAGTAGTTATCGCGCGCTGATGAAACAGCGACAGGTGCAAAAACTACATTTCATGACTTTCTAACGGTGTCAGTCCGTTTGAGTTACAACAGTTGGGTCACATATTCGTACTAACATGTATTTAGCGAGATTTTTCTGATATTACTAGGTTGCATCGGTTTTAACAGTGAAACGATTGACTGTGGGACTTAATTGAACCAACTTTTGATTGTGACCTGATAGATGTGATAAATGAGGCAATTGGACCCCCAAGAAATAATATTCTTCTTAATTTGACGTGATTGCCGGAACACAGCGATTGCACTGTGCGCTGTGGTAGCGTTTCATTTAAAAATTTAGATAAATAAGTCATTCTTTACTCTGGGACGAATCCTAGCCGTTATCGCGCGCTGAAGAAATAGCGACAGTTTCAAAAACTACATTTCATTGACTTTCTGACGGTGTCAGTCAGTTTGAGTTACAACGGTTGGGTCACATATTCGTACCAACATGTATTTAGCGATATTTTTCTCATATTACTAGGTTGCATCGCTTTTTACAGTGAAACGATTGACTGTGGGACTTAAATGAACTGATTTTGGACTGTGACCTTGAAAATTTTATAAATGAGGCAATTGGACCCCCAAGAAATAACATTCTTCTTAATTTGACGTGATTGCCGGAACTCAGCGATTGCGCTGTGCGCTGTGGTAGCGCTTCATTTAAAAATTTAAACAAAAAAGTCATTTTTTACCGTGGGAGTAATCCTGGCCGTTATCGCGCGCTGAAGAATAAGAGACAGTTTCAAAAACTACATTTCAATGAATTTCTAACGGTATCAGTCCGTTTGACTTACAACGGTTGGGTCACATATTCGTACCAACATGTATTTAGGGATATTTTTCTAATGTTGCTAGGTTGCATCCCTTTAAACAGTGAAACGATTGACTGTGGAACTTAATTGAACTAACTTTGGACTGCGACCTGATAAATGTGATAAATGAGGCAATTGTACCCCAAGAAATAACATTCTTCTTAATTTGACGTGATTTCCGGAACTCAGCGATTGCACTGGGCGTTGTGGTAGCGCTTCATTTAAAACTTTAGATAAATAAGTCATTCTTTACTCTGGGACGAATCCTAGCCGTTATCGCGCGCTGAAGAAATACCGACAGTTTCAAAAACTACATTTCATTGACTTTCTAACGGTGTCAGTCAGTTTAAGTTACAACCGTTGGGTCACATATTCGTACCAACATGTATTAAGCGATATTTTTTTCATATTACTAGGATGCATCGCTTTTAACAGTGAAACGATTGACTGTGGCACTTAAATGAACTGATTTTGGACTGTGACCTTATAAATTTTATAAATGAGGCAATTGGACCCCCAAGGAATAACATTCTTCTCAATTTGACATGATTGCCGGAACTCAGCGATTACACTGGGCGCTGTGGTAGCACTTCATTTAAAAATTTAGATAAAAAGTCATTCTTTACTGTGTGACCAATCCTAGCCGTTATCGCGCGGTGATGAAATAGTGACAGGTTTAAAAACTACATTTCTTTGAGCTTCTAACAGTGTCAGTCCGTTTGAGTTACAACGGTTGGGTCACATATTCGTAGTAACATGTATTTAGCGATATTTTTCTGATATTACTAGGTTGCATACCTTTTAACAGTGATACGATTGCGTTTCATTTAAAAACTTAGATAAATAAGTCATTTGCTACTGTGGGACCAATCCTTGCCGTTAGGGCGCGCTGAGAAAATACAGACAGTTTTCAAAACTACATTTCATTGACTTTCTAACGGCATCAGTCCGTTTGAGTTTCAACGGTTGCGTCACATATGTGTACCAACATGTATTTAGCGATATGTTTCTGATATTACTAGGTTGCATCGCTTTTACCAGTGAAACCATTGACTGTGAGACTTAATTGAACTGATTTTGGACTTTGACTTTATAAATGAGATAAATGACACAATTGGACTCCAAAAAATAACATTCTTCTTATTTTGACTTGGTTACTGGAACTTAGCAGTTGCGCAGGGCGCTGTGGCAGCGCTTTGTTTAAAAATTTAGATAACTAAGTCAATTTGTAGTGTGGGACCAATCCTAGCAGTTAGCGCGCGCTGAAGAAAGAGAGAAAGTTTCAAAAACTACATTTCAATGAAATTCTAACGGTATCAGTACGTTTGAGTAACAACGGTTGGGTCACATATTCCTACCAACATGTATTTAGGGATGCTATTCTGATATTACTAGGTTGCATCGCTTTTAACAGTGAAACGATTGACTGTGGCACTTAAATGAACTGATTTTGGACTGTGACCTTATAAATTTTATAAATGAGGCAATTGGACCCCCAAGGAATAACATTCTTCTTACTTTGACGTGATTGCCAGAACTCAGCGATTGCGCTGTGCGCTGTGTTAGCGCTTCATTTAAAAATTTAAACAAAAAAGTCATTTTTTACCGTGGGAGTAATCCTGGCCATTATCGCGCACTGAAGAAAGAGAGAAAGTTTCAAAAACTACATTTCAATGAAATTCTAACGGTATCAGTACGTTTGAGTAACAACGGTTGGGTCACATATTCCTACCAACATGTATTTAGGGATGCTATTCTGATATTACTAGGTTGCATACCTTTTAACAGTAAAACGATTGACTCTGGCACTTAATTGAACTGATTTTGGACTGCAACCTGATAAATGTGATAAATGAGGCAATTTGACTCCAAGAAATAACATTCTTCTCAATTTGACATGATTGCCGGAACTCAGCGATTACACTGGGCGCTGTGGTAGCGCTTCATTTAAAAATTTAAACAAAAAAGTCATTTTTTACCGTGGGAGTAATCCTGGCCGTTATCGCGCGGTGATGAAATAGTGACAGGTTTAAAAACTACATTTCTTTGAGCTTCTAACAGTGTCAGTCCGTTTGAGTTACAACGGTTGGGTCACATATTCGTAGTAACATGTATTTAGCGATATTTTTCTGATATTACTAGGTTGCAAACCTTTTAACAGTGAAACGATTGACTGTGGCACTTAATTGAACTGATTTTGGACTGCGACCTGATAAATGTGATAAATGAGGCAATTGTACCCCAAGAAATAACATTCTTCTTAATTTGACGTGATTTCCGGAACTCAGCGATTGCACTGGGCGCTGTGGTAGCGCTTCATTTAAAACTTTAGATAAATAAGTCATTCTTTACTCTGGGACGAATCCTAGCCGTTATCGCGCGCTGAAGAAATAGCGACAGTTTCAAAAACTACATTTCATTGACTTTTTAACGGTGTCAGTCAGTTTGAGTTACAACGGTTGGGTCACATATTCCTACCAACATGTATTTAGCGATATTTTTCTCATATTACTAGGTTGCATCGCCTTTAACAGTGAAACGATTGACTGTGGGATTTAATTGAACTAAATTTGGACTGTCACCTTATAAATGTGAGTAGTGAGCAAACTGGACCCCAAGAAATAACATTCTTCTTAATTTGACATGATTGCCGCAACTCAGTGATTACACTGGGCGCTGTGGTAGCACTTCATTTAAAAATTTAGATAATTAAGTCATTCTTTACTGTGGGACCAATCCTAGTAGTTATCGCGCGCTGATGAAACAGCGACAGGTGCAAAAACTACATTTCATGACTTTCTAACGGTGTCAGTCCGTTTGAGTTACAACAGTTGGGTCACATATTCGTACTAACATGTATTTAGCGAGATTTTTCTGATATTACTAGGTTGCATCGGTTTTAACAGTGAAACGATTGACTGTGGGACTTAATTGAACCAACTTTTGATTGTGACCTGATAGATGTGATAAATGAGGCAATTGGACCCCCAAGAAATAATATTCTTCTTAATTTGACGTGATTGCCGGAACACAGCGATTGCACTGTGCGCTGTGGTAGCGTTTCATTTAAAAATTTAGATAAATAAGTCATTCTTTACTCTGGGACGAATCCTAGCCGTTATCGCGCGCTGAAGAAATAGCGACAGTTTCAAAAACTACATTTCATTGACTTTCTGACGGTGTCAGTCAGTTTGAGTTACAACGGTTGGGTCACATATTCGTACCAACATGTATTTAGCGATATTTTTCTCATATTACTAGGTTGCATCGCTTTTTACAGTGAAACGATTGACTGTGGCACTTAAATGAACTGATTTTGGACTGTGACCTTATAAATTTTATAAATGAGGCAATTGGACCCCCAAGAAATAACATTCTTCTTAATTTGACGTGATTGCCGGAACTCAGCGATTGCGCTGTGCGCTGTGGTAGCGCTTCATTTAAAAATTTAAACAAAAAAGTCATTTTTTACCGTGGGAGTAATCCTGGCCGTTATCGCGCGCTGAAGAATAAGAGACAGTTTCAAAAACTACATTTCAATGAATTTCTAACGGTATCAGTCCGTTTGACTTACAACGGTTGGGTCACATATTCGTACCAACATGTATTTAGGGATATTTTTCTAATGTTGCTAGGTTGCATCCCTTTAAACAGTGAAACGATCGACTGTGGAACTTAATTGAACTAACTTTGGACTGCGACCAGATAAATGTGATAAATGAGGCAATTGTACCCCAAGAAATAACATTCTTCTTAATTTGACGTGATTTCCGGAACTCAGCGATTGCACTGGGCGCTGTGGTAGCGCTTCATTTAAAACTTTAGATAAATAAGTCATTCTTTACTCTGGGACGAATCCTAGCCGTTATCGCGCGCTGAAGAAATACCGACAGTTTCAAAAACTACATTTCATTGACTTTCTAACGGTGTCAGTCAGTTTAAGTTACAACCGTTGGGTCACATATTCGTACCAACATGTATTAAGCGATATTTTTTTCATATTACTAGGATGCATCGCTTTTAACAGTGAAACGATTGACTGTGGCACTTAAATGAACTGATTTTGGACTGTGACCTTATAAATTTTATAAATGAGGCAATTGGACCCCCAAGGAATAACATTCTTCTCAATTTGACATGATTGCCGGAACTCAGCGATTACACTGGGCGCTGTGGTAGCACTTCATTTAAAAATTTAGATAAAAAGTCATTCTTTACTGTGTGACCAATCCTAGCCGTTATCGCGCGGTGATGAAATAGTGACAGGTTTAAAAACTACATTTCTTTGAGCTTCTAACAGTGTCAGTCCGTTTGAGTTACAACGGTTGGGTCACATATTCGTAGTAACATGTATTTAGCGATATTTTTCTGATATTACTAGGTTGCATACCTTTTAACAGTGATACGATTGCGTTTCATTTAAAAACTTAGATAAATAAGTCATTTGCTACTGTGGGACCAATCCTTGCCGTTAGGGCGCGCTGAGAAAATACAGACAGTTTTCAAAACTACATTTCATTGACTTTCTAACGGCATCAGTCCGTTTGAGTTTCAACGGTTGCGTCACATATGTGTACCAACATGTATTTAGCGATATGTTTCTGATATTACTAGGTTGCATCGCTTTTACCAGTGAAACCATTGACTGTGAGACTTAATTGAACTGATTTTGGACTTTGACTTTATAAATGAGATAAATGACACAATTGGACTCCAAAAAATAACATTCTTCTTAATTTGACTTGGTTACTGGAACTTAGCAGTTGCGCAGGGCGCTGTGGCAGCGCTTTGTTTAAAAATTTAGATAACTAAGTCAATTTGTAGTGTGGGACCAATCCTAGCAGTTAGCGCGCGCTGAAGAAATTGAGACAGATTTAAAAACTACATTTCCTGGACTTTCTAACGGCATCAGTCCGTTTGAGTAACAACGGTTGCGTCACAAATTCGTACCAATATGTATTCAGCGATATGTTTCTGACATTACTAGCTTGCACCGCTTTTAAAAGTGAAACGATTGACTGTGAGACTTAATTGAACTGATTTTGGACTTTGACTTTATAAATGAGATAAATGACACAATTGGACTCTAAAAAATAACATTCTTCATAACTTGACATGATTGCTGTATCTCAGCGATTAAACTGGGCGCAGTTGTAGAGTTTCATTTAAAAATTTAGATAAATAAGTCATTTGTTACTGTGGGACCAATCCTAGCCGTTAGCGCGCGCTGAGAAAATAGAGACAGTTTCCAAAACTACATTTCATTGACTTTCTAAAGGAATCAGTCCGTTTCAGGTACAACGCTTGCGTCTCATATTCGTACCAACATGTATTTACCGATATTTTTCTGACATTACTAGCTTGCATCGCTTTTAACAGTGAAACGATTGACTGTGAGACTTAATTGAACTGATTTTGGACTTTGACTTTATAAATGAGATAAATGACACAATTGCACTCTAAAAAATAACATTCTTCTTAATGTGACATGATTGCTGTATCTCAGCGATTACACTGGGCGCTGTGGTAGAGTTTCATTTCAAAATTTAGATAAAAAGGTCATTGGTTACTGTGGGACCAATCCTAGCCGTTAGCGCGCGCTGAGAAAATAGAGACAGTTTCCAAAACTACATTTCATTGACTCTCTAACGGTATCAGTTCGTTTCAGGTACAACGCCTGCGTCTCATATTCGTACCAACATGTATTTAGCGATATGTTTCTGATATTACTAGGTTGCATCGCTTTTAACAGTGAAGAGATTGACTGTGGGAATTAATTGAACTGATTTTGGACTTTGACTTTATAATTGAGATAAATGACACAATTGGACTATAAGAAGTAACATTCTTCTTAATATGACATGCTTGCTGTATCTCAGCGATTATACTGGGCGCTGTGGCAGCGTTTCATTTGAAAATTTAGATAAATGAGTCAATTTGTACTGTTGGACCAATCCTAGCCGTTAGCGCGTGCTGAGAAAATAGAGACAGTTTCCAAAACTACATTTCATTGACTCTCTAACGGTATCAGTTCGTTTCAGGTACAACGCCTGCGTCTCATATTCGTACCAACATGTATTTAGCGATATGTTTCTGATATTACTAGGTTGCATCGCTTTTAACAGTGAAGAGATTGACTGTGGGAATTAATTGAACTGATTTTGGAGTTTGACTTTATAATTGAGATAAATGACACAATTGGACTATAAGAAGTAACATTCTTCTTAATATGACATGCTTGCTGTATCTCAGCGATTATACTGGGCGCTGTGGCAGCGTTTCATTTGAAAATTTAGATAAATGAGTCAATTTGTACTGTTGGACCAATCCTAGCCGTTAGCGCGTGCTGAGAAAATAGAGACAGTTTCCAAAACTACATTTCATTGACTTTTTAACGGAATCAGTCCGTTTCAGGTACAACGCTTGCGTCTCATATTCGTACCAACATGTACTTACCGATATTTTTCTGATATTACTAGGTTGCATCGCTTTTAACAGTGAAGAGATTGACTGTGGGAATTAATTGAACTGATTTTAGACTTTGATTTTATAATTGAGATAAATGACACAATTGGACTATAAGAAGTAACATTCTTCTTAATATGACATGCTTGCTGTATCTCAGCGATTACACTGGGCGCTGTGGCAGCGTTTCATTTGAAAATTTAGATAAATGAGTCAATTTGTACTGTTGGACCAATCCTAGCCGTTAGCGCGTGCTGAGAAAATAGAGACAGTTTCCAAAACTACATTTCATTGACTTTTTAACGGAATCAGTCCGTTTCAGGTGCAACGCTTGCGTCTCATAGTCGTACCAACATGTACTTACCGATATTTTTCTGACATTACTAGCTTGCATCGCTTTTAACAGTGAAATGATTGACTGTGAGACTTAATTGAACTGATTTTGGACTTTGACCTTGTGAATGTAACAAATGAGGCAAGTGTACTCCAAGAAATAACTTTATTCTTAACTTGACTTGATTGCTGGAACTCAGCGATTACACTGGGCGCTGTGGTAGCGCTTTATTTAAAGTTTAGATAAATAAGACATTTTTTTCTGTGAGACCAATCCTAGCCGTCAGCGCGCGCTGGGGAAAAAGACACAGTTACATAAACTACATTTCATTGAATTTCTAACGGTGTCAGTCCGTTTAAGCTACAACGGTGGCGACACATATTCGTACCAACATGTATTTAGCGATATTTTACTGACATTACTAGCCTGCATCGCTTTTAACAGTGAAGAGATTGACTGTGGGACTTAATTGAACTGATTTTGGACTTTGACTTCAAATAAATAAGATAAATGACACAATTGGACTCTAAAAAATAACATTCTTCTTAACTTGACATGATTGCTGTATCTCAGCGATTACACTGGACGCTGTGGTAGCGTTTCATTTAAAAATTTAGATAAATAAGTCATTTGTTACTGTGTGACCAATCCTAGCCGTTAGCGCGCGCTGAGAAAATTGAGACAGTTTCCAAAACTACATTTCATTGACTTTCTAAAGGAATCAGTCCGTTTCAGGTACAACGCTTGCGTCTCATATTCGTACCAACATGTATTTACCGATATTTTTCTGACATTACTAGCTTGCATCGCTTTTAATAGTGAAACGATTGACTGTGAGACTTAATTGAACTGATTTTGGACTTTGACTTTATAAATGAGATAAATGACACAATTGCACTCTAAAAAATAACATTCTTCTTAATGTGACATGATTGCTGTATCTCAGCGATTACACTGGGCGCTGTGGTAGAGTTTCATTTCAAAATTTAGATAAAAAGGTCATTGGTTACTGTGGGACCAATCCTAGCCGTTAGCGCGCGCTGAGAAAATAGAGACAGTTTCCAAAACTACATTTCATTGACTTTCTAACGGTATCAGTTCGTTTCAGGTACAACACCTGCGTCTCATATTCGTACCAACATGTATTTAGCGATATGTTTCTGATATTACTAGGTTGCATCGCTTTTAACAGTGAAGAGATTGACTGTGGGAATTAATTGAATTGATTTTAGACTTTGACTTTATAAATGAGATAAATGACACAATTGGACTATAAGAAGTAACATTCTTCTTAATATGACATGCTTACTGTATCTCAGCGATTACACTGGGCGCTGTGGCAGCGTTTCATTTGAAAATTTAGATAAATGAGTCAATTTGTACTGTTGGACCAATCCTAGCCGTTAGCGCGCGCTGAGAAAATAGAGACAGTTTCCAAAACTACATTTCATTGACTTTCTAATGGTATCAGTTCGTTTCAGGTACAACACCTGCGTCTCATATTCGTACCAACATGTATTTAGCGATATGTTTCTGATATTACTAGGTTGCATCGCTTTTAACAGTGAAGAGATTGACTGTGGGAATTAATTGAATTGATTTTGGACTTTGACTTTATAAATGAGATAAATGACACAATTGGACCATAAGAAGTAACATTCTTCTTAATATGACATGCTTACTGTATCTCAGCGATTACACTGGGCGCTGTGGCAGCGTTTCATTTGAAAATTTAGATAAATGAGTCAATTTGTACTGTTGGACCAATCCTAGCCGTTAGCGCGTGCTGAGAAAATAGAGACAGTTTCCAAAACTACATTTCATTGACTTTTTAACGGAATCAGTCCGTTTCAGGTACAACGCTGGCGTCTCATATTCGTACCAACATGTACTTACCGATATTTTTCTGACATTACTAGCTTGCATCGCTTTTAACAGTGAAATGATTGACTGTGAGACTTAATTGAACTGATTTTGGACTTTGACCTTGTGAATGTAACAAATGAGGCAAGTGTACTCCAAGAAATAACTTTATTCTTAACATGACTTGATTGCTGGAACTCAGCGATTACACTGGGCGCTGTGGTAGCGCTTTATCTAAAAGTTTAGATAAATAAGACATTTTTTTCTGTGGGACCAATCCTAGCCGTCAGCGCGCGCTGGGGAAAAAGACACAGTTACATAAACTACATTTCATTGAATTTCTAACGGTATCAGTCCGTTTAAGCTACAACGGTTGCGTCACATATTCGTACCAACATGTATTTTGCGATATTCTTCTGACATTACTAGCTTGCATCGCCTTTAAGAGTGAAGAGATTGACTGTGAGACTTAATTGAGCTGATTTTGGACTTTGACTTTATAAATGAGATAAATGACACAATTGGACTCTAAAAAATAACATTTTTCTTAATATGACATGATTGCTGTATTTTAGCGATTACACTGGCCGCTGTGGTAGCGTTTCATTTAAAAATTTAGATAAATAAGTCATTTGTTACTGTGGGACCAATCCTAGCCGTTAACGCGCGCTGAGAAAATAGAGACAGTTTTCCAAACTGCATTTCAATGACTTTCTAACGGCATCAGTCCGTTTGAGTTTCAACGGTTGCGTCACATGTTGGTGCCAACATGTATTTAGCGATATGTTTCTGATATTACTAGGTTGCATCGCTTTTAACAGTGAAACGATTGACTGTGAGACTTAATTGAGCTGATTTTGGACTTTGACTTTATAAATGAGATAAATGACACAATTGGACTCTAAGAAATAACATTCTTCTTAAATTGACATTATTGCTGTATCTCAGCGATTACACTGGGCGCTGTGGTAGCGTTTCATTAAAAAATTTAGATAAATAAGTCAATTGTTACTGTGGCACTAATCCTAGCCGTTAGCGCGCGCTGAGAAAATAGAGACAGTTTTCAAAACTACATTTCATTGAATTTCTAACGGCATTAGTCCGTTTGAGTTTAAACGGTTGCGTCACATATTGGTACCAACATGTATTTAGCGATATGTTTCTGATATTACTAGGTTGAATCGCTTTTACCAGTGAAACCATTGACTGTGAGACTTAATTGAACTGATTTTGGACTTTGACTTTATAAATGACATAAATGACACAATTGGACTCTAAAAAATAACATTTTTCTTAACTTGACATGATTGCTGTATCTCAGCGATTACACTGGGCGCTGTGGCAGCGCTTTGTTTAAAAATTTAGATAATTAAGTCAATTTGTACTGTGGGACCAATCCTAGCCTTTAGCGCCCGCTGAAGAAATAGAGACAGATGTAAAAACTACATTTCATGGACTTTCTAACGGCATCAGTCCGTTTGAGTAACAACGGTTGCGTCACATATTCGTACCAACATGTATTAAGCGATGTTCTTCTGACATTACTAGGTTGCAACGCTTTTAACCGTGAAGCGATTGAATGTGGGACTTAATTGAACTGATTTTGGACATTGACCTTATAAATGAGATAAATGACACAATTGGACTTCAAGAAATAAAATTCTTCGTAATTTGACTTGATTGCTGGAACTCAGGGATTATATTGGGCGCTGTGGTAGGGTTTCATTTAAAAATTTAGATAAATAAGTCATTTGCTACTGTGGGAACAATCCTTGCCGTTAGCGCGCGCTGAGAAAATAGAGACAGTTTTCAAAACTACATTTCATTGACTTTCTAACGGCATCAGTCCGTTTGAGTTTCAACGGTTGCGTCACATATGTGTACCAACATGTATTTAGCGATATGTTTCTGATATTACTAGGTTGCATCGCTTTTACCAGTGAAACCATTGACTGTGAGACTTAATTAAACTGATTTTGGACTTTGACTTTATAAATGAGATAAATGACACAATTGGACTATAAGAAGTAACATTCTTCTTAATATGACATGCTTGCTGTATCTCAGCGATTACACTGGGCGCTGTGGTAGCGCTTCATTTAAAACTTTAGATAAATAAGTCATTCTTTACTCTGGGACGAATCCTAGCCGTTATCGCGCGCTGAAGAAATAGCGACAGTTTCCAAAACTACATTTCATTGACTTTTTAACGGAATCAGTCCGTTTCAGGTACAACGCTTGCGTCTCATATTCGTACCAACATGTACTTACCGATATTTTTCTGATATTACTAGGTTGCATCGCTTTTAACAGTGAAGAGATTGACTGTGGGAATTAATTGAACTGATTTTAGACTTTGATTTTATAATTGAGATAAATGACACAATTGGACTATAAGAAGTAACATTCTTCTTAATATGACATGCTTGCTGTATCTCAGCGATTACACTGGGCGCTGTGGCAGCGTTTCATTTGAAAATTTAGATAAATGAGTCAATTTGTACTGTTGGACCAATCCTAGCCGTTAGCGCGTGCTGAGAAAATAGAGACAGTTTCCAAAACTACATTTCATTGACTTTTTAACGGAATCAGTCCGTTTCAGGTGCAACGCTTGCGTCTCATATTCGTACCAACATGTACTTACCGATATTTTTCTGACATTACTAGCTTGCATCGCTTTTAACAGTGAAATGATTGACTGTGAGACTTAATTGAACTGAATTTGGACTTTGACCTTGTGAATGTAACAAATGAGGCAAGTGTACTCCAAGAAATAACTTTATTCTTAACTTGACTTGATTGCTGGAACTCAGCGATTACACTGGGCGCTGTGGTAGCGCTTTATTTAAAGTTTAGATAAATAAGACATTTTTTTCTGTGGGACCAATCCTAGCCGTCAGCGCGCGCTGGGGAAAAAGACACAGTTACATAAACTACATTTCATTGAATTTCTAACGCTGTCAGTCCGTTTAAGCTACAACGGTGGCGACACATATTCGTACCAACATGTATTTAGCGATATTTTTCTGACATTACTAGCTTGCATCGCTTTTAACAGTGAAGAGATTGACTGTGAGACTTAATTGAACTGATTTTGGACTTTGACTTTATAAATGAGATAAATGACACAATTGCACTCTAAAAAATAACATTCTTCTTAATGTGACATGATTGCTGTATCTCAGCGATTACACTGGGCGCTGTGGTAGAGTTTCATTTCAAAATTTAGATAAAAAGGTCATTGGTTACTGTGGGACCAATCCTAGCCGTTAGCGCGCGCTGAGAAAATAGAGACAGTTTCCAAAACTACATTTCATTGACTTTCTAACGGTATCAGTTCGTTTCAGGTACAACACCTGCGTCTCATATTCGTACCAACATGTATTTAGCGATATGTTTCTGATATTACTAGCTTGCATCGCTTTTAACAGTGAAGAGATTGACTGTGGGAATTAATTGAATTGATTTTAGACTTTGACTTTATAAATGAGATAAATGACACAATTGGACTATAAGAAGTAACATTCTTCTTAATATGACATGCTTACTGTATCTCAGCGATTACACTGGGCGCTGTGACAGCGTTTCATTTGAAAATTTAGATAAATGAGTCAATTTGTACTGTTGGACCAATCCTAGCCGTTAGCGCGCGCTGAGAAAATAGAGACAGTTTCCAAAACTACATTTCATTGACTTTCTAATGGTATCAGTTCGTTTCAGGTACAACACCTGCGTCTCATATTCGTACCAACATGTATTTAGCGATATGTTTCTGATATTACTAGGTTGCATCGCTTTTAACAGTGAAGAGATTGACTGTGGGAATTAATTGAATTGATTTTGGACTTTGACTTTATAAATGAGATAAATGACACAATTGGACCATAAGAAGTAACATTCTTCTTAATATGACATGCTTACTGTATCTCAGCGATTACACTGGGCGCTGTGGCAGCGTTTCATTTGAAAATTTAGATAAATGAGTCAATTTGTACTGTTGGACCAATCCTAGCCGTTAGCGCGTGCTGAGAAAATAGAGACAGTTTCCAAAACTACATTTCATTGACTTTTTAACGGAATCAGTCCGTTTCAGGTACAACGCTGGCGTCTCATATTCGTACCAACATGTACTTACCGATATTTTTCTGACATTACTAGCTTGCATCGCTTTTAACAGTGAAATGATTGACTGTGAGACTTAATTGAACTGATTTTGGACTTTGACCTTGTGAATGCAACAAATGAGGCAAGTGTACTCCAAGAAATAACTTTATTCTTAACATGACTTGATTGCTGGAACTCAGCGATTACACTGGGCGCTGTGGTAGCGCTTTATCTAAAAGTTTAGATAAATAAGACATTTTTTTCTGTGGGACCAATCCTAGCCGTCAGCGCGCGCTGGGGAAAAAGACACAGTTACATAAACTACATTTCATTGAATTTCTAACGGTATCAGTCCGTTTAAGCTACAACGGTTGCGTCACATATTCGTACCAACATGTATTTTGCGATATTCTTCTGACATTACTAGCTTGCATCGCCTTTAAGAGTGAAGAGATTGACTGTGGGACTTAATTAAACTGACTTTGCACATTGACTTTATAAATGAGACAAATGACAAAATTGGACTCTAAAAAATAACATTTTTCTTAATGTGACATGATTGCTGTATTTTAGCGATTACACTGGCCGCTGTGGTAGCGTTTCATTTAAAAATTTAGATAAATAAGTCATTTGTTACTGTGGGACCAATCCTAGCCGTTAACGCGCGCTGAGAAAATAGAGACAGTTTTCCAAACTGCATTTCAATGACTTTCTAACGGCATCAGTCCGTTTGAGTTTCAACGGTTGCGTCACATGTTGGTGCCAACATGTATTTAGCGATATGTTTCTGATATTACTAGGTTGCATCGCTTTTAACAGTGAAACGATTGACTGTGAGACTTAATTGAGCTGATTTTGGACTTTGACTTTATAAATGAGATAAATGACACAATTGGACTCTAAGAAATAACATTCTTCTTAAATTGACATTATTGCTGTATCTCAGCGATTACACTGGGCGCTGTGGTAGCGTTTCATTAAAAAATTTAGATAAATAAGTCAATTGTTACTGTGGCACTAATCCTAGCCGTTAGCGCGCGCTGAGAAAATAGAGACAGTTTTCAAAACTACATCTCATTGAATTTCTAACGGCATTAGTCCGTTTGAGTTTAAACGGTTGCGTCACATATTGGTACCAACATGTATTTAGCGATATGTTTCTGATATTACTAGGTTGAATCGCTTTTACCAGTGAAACCATTGACTGTGAGACTTAATTGAACTGATTTTGGACTTTGACTTTATAAATGACATAAATGACACAATTGGACTCTAAAAAATAACATTTTTCTTAACTTGACATGATTGCTGTATCTCAGCGATTACACTGGGCGCTGTGGCAGCGCTTTGTTTAAAAATTTAGATAATTAAGTCAATTTGTACTGTGGGACCAATCCTAGCCTTTAGCGCCCGCTGAAGAAATAGAGACAGATGTAAAAACTACATTTCATGGACTTTCTAACGGCATCAGTCCGTTTGAGTAACAACGGTTGCGTCACATATTCGTACCAACATGTATTAAGCGATGTTCTTCTGACATTACTAGGTTGCAACGCTTTTAACCGTGAAGCGATTGAATGTGGGACTTAATTGAACTGATTTTGGACATTGACCTTATAAATGAGATAAATGACACAATTGGACTTCAAGAAATAAAATTCTTCGTAATTTGACTTGATTGCTGGAACTCAGGGATTAAATTGGGCGCTGTGGTAGCGTTTCATTTAAAAATTTAGATAAATAAGTCATTTGCTACTGTGGGAACAATCCTTGCCGTTAGCGCGCGCTGAGAAAATAGAGACAGTTTTCAAAACTACATTTCATTGACTTTCTAACGGCATCAGTCCGTTTGAGTTTCAACGGTTGCGTCACATATGTGTACCAACATGTATTTAGCGATATGTTTCTGATATTACTAGGTTGCATCGCTTTTACCAGTGAAACCATTGACTGTGAGACTTAATTAAACTGATTTTGGACTTTGACTTTATAAATGAGATAAATGACACAATTGGACTATAAGAAGTAACATTCTTCTTAATATGACATGCTTGCTGTATCTCAGCGATTACACTGGGCGCTGTGGCAGCGTTTCATTTGAAAATTTAAATAAATGAGTCAATTTGTACTGTTGGACCAATCCTAGCCGTTAGCGCGTGCTGAGAAAATAGAGACAGTTTCCAAAACTACATTTCATTGACTTTGTAACTGAATCAGTCCGTTTCAGGTACAACGCTTGCGTCTCATATTCGTACCAACATGTACTTACCGATATTTTTCTGACATTACTAGCTTGCATCGCTTTTAACAGTGAAATGATTGACTGTGAGACTTAATTGAACTGATTTTGGACTTTGACCTTGTGAATGTAACAAATGAGGCAAGTGTACTCCAAGAAATAACTTTATTCTTAACTTGACCTGATTACTGGAACTTAGCAGTTGCACAGGGCACTGTGGCAGCGCTTTGTTTAAAAATTTAGTTAATTAAGTCAATTTGTACTGTGGGACCAATCCTAGCCATTAGCGCGCGCTGAGAAAATAGAGACAGTTTCCAAAACTACATTTCATTGACATTCTAACGGTATCAGTTCGTTTCAGGTACAACGCCTGCGTCTCATATTCGTACCAACATGTATTTAGCGATATTTTTCAGACATTACTAGGTTGCATCGCTTTTAACAGTGAAACGATTGGCTGTGATACTTATATGAACTGATTTTGGACTTTGACTTTATAAATGAGATAAATGACACAATTGGACTCTAAAAAATAACATTCTTCTTAACTTGACATGATTGCTGTATCTCAGCGATTACACTGGGCGCTGTGGTAGCGTTTTATTTAAAAATTTAGATAAATAAGTCATTTGTTACTGTGTGACCAATCCTAGCCGTTAGCGCGCGCTGAGAAAATAGAGACAGTTTCCAAAACTACATTTCATTGACTTTCTAAAGGAATCAGTCCGTTTCAGGTACAACGCTTGCGTCTCATATTCGCACCAATATGTATTTACCGATATTTTTCTGACATTACTAGATTGCATCGCTTTTAACAGTGAAACGATTGACTGTGAGACTTAATTGAACTGATTTTGGACTTTGACTTTATAAATGAGATAATTGACACAATTGGACTCTAAAAAATAACATTCTTCTTAAAGTGACATGATTGCTGTATCTCAGCGATTACACTGGGCGCTGTGGTAGAGTTTCATTTCAAAATTCAGATAAAAAGGTCATTGGTTACTGTGGGACCAATCCTAGCCGTTAGCGCGCGCTGAGAAAATAGAGACAGTTTCCAAAACTACATTTCATTGACTTTCTAACGGTATCAGTTCGTTTCGGGTACAACTCCAGCGTCTCATATTCGTACCAACATGTATTTAGCGATATGTTTCTGATATTACTAGGTTGCATCGCTTTTACCAGTGAAACCATTGACTGTGAGACTTAATTGAACTGATTTTGGACTTTGACTTTATAAATGAGATAAATGACACAATTGGACTATAAGAAGTAACATTCTTCTTAATATGACATGCTTGCTGTATCTCAGCGATTACACTGGGCGCTGTGGCAGCGTTTCATTTGAAAATTTAGATAAATGAGTCAATTTGTACTGTTGGACCAATCCTAGCCGTTAGCGCGTGCTAAGAAAATAGAGACAGTTTCCAAAACTATATTTCATTGACTTTTTAACTGAATCAGTCCGTTTCAGGTACAACGCTTGCGTCTCATATTCGTACCAACATGTATTTAGCGATATTTTTCAGACATTACTAGGTTGCATCGCTTTTAACAGTGAAACGATTGACTGTGATACTTATATGAACTGATTTTGGACTTTGACTTTATAAATGAGATAAATGACACAATTGGACTCTAAAAAATAACATTCTTCTTAACTTGACATTATTGCTATATCTCAGCGATTACACTGGACGCTGTGGTAGCGTTTTATTTAAAAATTTAGATAAATAAGTCATTTGTTACTGTGTGACCAATCCTAGCCGTTAGCGCGCGCTGAGAAAATAGAGACAGTTTCCAAAACTACATTTCATTGACTTTCTAAAGGAATCAGTCCGTTTCAGGTACAACGCTTGCGTCTCATATTCGTACCAATATGTATTTACCGATATTTTTCTGACATTACTAGATTGCATCGCTTTTAACAGTGAAACGATTGACTGTGAGACTTATATGAACTGATTTTGGACTTTGACTTTATAAATGAGATAAATGACACAATTGGACTCTAAAAAATAACATTCTTCTTAACTTGACATGATTGCTGTATCTCAGCGATTACACTGGACGCTGTGGTAGCGTTTCATTTAAAAATTCAGATAAATAAGTCATTTGTTACTCTGTGACCAATCCTAGCCGTTAGCGCGCGCTGAGAAAATAGAGACAGTTTCCAAAACTACATTTCATTGACTTTCTAAAGGAATCAGTTCGTTTCAGGTACAACGCTTGCGTCTCATATTCGTACCAACATGTATTTACCGATATTTTTCTGACATTACTAGCTTGCATCGCTTTTAACAGTGAAGAGATTGACTGTGGGACTTAATTGAACTGATTTTGGACTTTGACTTTATAAATGAGATAAATGACACAATTGGACTCTAAAAAATAACATTCTTCTTAATGTGACATGATTGCTGTATCTCAGCGATTACACTGGGCGCTGTGGTAGAGTTTCATTTCAAAATTTAGATAAATAAGTCACTTGTTACTGTGGGACCAATCCTAGCCGTTAGCGCGCGCTGACAAAATAGAGACAGTTTCCAAAACTACATTTCATTGACTTTCTAAAGGAATCAGTCCGTTTCAGGTACAACGCTTGCGTCTCATATTCGTACCAACATGTATTTACCGATATTTTTCTCACATTACTAGCTTGCATCGCTTTTAACAGTGAAATGATTGACTGTGAGACTTAATTGAACTGATTTTGGACTTTGACTTTATAAATGAGATAAATGACACAATTGGACTCTAAAAAATAACATTCTTCTTAATGTGACATGATTGCTGTATCTCAGCGATTACACTGGGCGCTGTGGTAGAGTTTCATTTCAAAATTTAGATAAAAAGGTCATTGGTTACTGTGGGACCAATCCTAGCCGTTAGCGAGCGCTGAGAAAATAGAAACAGTTTCCAAAACTACATTTCATTGACTTTCTAACGGTATCAGTTCGTTTCAGGTACAACACCTGCGTCTCATATTCGTACCAACATGTATTTAGCAATATGTTTCTGATATTTAATTGAGACTTAATTGAACTGATTTTGGACTTTGACCTTGTGAATATAACAAATGAGGCAAGTGTACTCCAAGAAATAACTTTATTCTTAACTTGACTTGATTGCTGGAACTCAGGGATTACACTGGGCGCTGTGGTAGCGCTTTATTTAAAAGTTTAGATAAATAAGACATTTTTTTCTGTGGGACCAATCCTAGCCGTCAGCGTGCGCTGGGGAAAAAGTCACAGTTACATAAACTACATTTCATTGAATTTCTAACGGTATCAGTCCGTTTAAGCTACAACGGTGGCGACACATATTCGTACCAACATGTATTTAGCGATATTTTTCTGATATTACTAGCTTGCATCGCTTTTAACAATGAAGAGATTGACTGTGGGACTTAATTGAACTGATTTTGCACATTGTCTTTATAAATGAGAGAAATGACACAATTGGACTCCAAAAAATACCATTCTTCTTAATTTGACTTGATTACTGGAACTTAGCAGTTGCACAGGGCGCTGTGGCAGCGCTTTGTTTAAAAATTTAGATATTTAAGTCAATTTGTACTGTGGGACCAATTCTAGCAGTTAGCGCGCGCTGAAGAAATTGAGACAGATTTAAAAACTACATTTCATGGACTTTCTAACTGTATCAGTCCGTTTGAGTTTCAACGGTTGCGTCACATATGTGTACCAACATGTATTTAGCGATATGTTTCTGATATTACTAGGTTGCATCGCTTTTACCAGTGAAACCATTGACTGTGAGACTTAATTGAACTGATTTTGGACTTTGACTTTATAAATGAGATAAATGACACAATTGGACTATAAGAAGTAACATTCTTCTTAATATGACATGCTTGCTGTATCTCAGCGATTACACTGGGCGCTGTGGCAGCGTTTCATTTGAAAATTTAGATAAATGAGTCAATTTGTACTGTTGGACCAATCCTAACCGTTAGCGCGTGCTGAGAAAATAGAGACAGTTTCCAAAACTACATTTCATTGACTTTTTAACGGAATCAGTCCGTTTCAGGTACAACGCTTGCGTATCATATTCGTACCAACATGTACTTACCGATATTTTTCTGACATTACTAACTTGCATCGCTTTTAACAGTGAAATGATTGACTGTGAGACTTAATTGAACTGATTTTGGACTTTGACCTTGTGAATCTAACAAATGAGGCAAGTGTACTCCAAGAAATAACTTTATTCTTAACTTTACTTGATTGCTGGAACTCAGCGATTACACTGGGCGCTGTGGTAGCGCTTTATTTAAAAGTTTAGATAAATAAGACATTTTTTTCTGTGGGACCAACCCTAGCCGTCAGCGCGCGCTGGGGAAAAAGACACAGTTACATAAACTACATTTCATTGAATTTCTAACGGTATCAGTCCGTTTAAGCTACAACGGTGGCGACACATATTCGTACCAACATGTATTTAGCGATATTTTTCTGACATTACTAGCTTGCATCGCTTTTAACAGTGAAGAGATTGACTGTGGGACTTAATTGAACTGATTTTGCACATTGTCTTTATAAATGAGATAAATGACACAATTGGACTCCAAAAAATAACATTCTTCTTAATTTGACTTGATTACTGGAACTTAGCAGTTGCACAGGGCGCTGTGGCAGCGCTTTGTTTAAAAATTTAGATAATTAAGTCAATTTGTACTGCGGGACCAATTCTAGCAGTTAGCGCGCGTTGGGGAAAAAGACACAGTTACATAAACTACATTTCATTGAATTTCTAACGGTATCAGTCCGTTTAAGCTACAACGGTGGCGTCTCATATTCGTACCAACATGTATTTACCGATATTTTTCTCACATTACTAGCTTGCATCGCTTTTAACAGTGAAACGATTGATTGTGAGACTTAATTGAACTGATTTTGGACTTTGACTTTATAAATGAGATAAATGACACAATTGGACTCTAAAAAATAACATTCTTCTTAATGTGACATGATTGCTGTATCTCAGCGATTACACTGGGCGCTGTGGTAGAGTTTCATTTCAAAATTTAGATAAATAAGTCACTTGTTACTGTGGGACCAATCCTAGCCGTTAGCGCGCGCTGAGAAAATAGAGACAGTTTCCAAAACTACATTTCATTGACTTTCTAAAGGAATCAGTCCGTTTCAGGTACAACGCTTGCGTCTCATATTCGTACCAACATGTATTTACCGATATTTTTCTCACATTACTAGCTTGCATCGCTTTTAACAGTGAAATGATTGACTGTGAGACTTAATTGAACTGATTTTGGACTTTGACTTTATAAATGAGATAAATGACACAATTGGACTCTAAAAAATAACATTCTTCTTAATGTGACATGATTGCTGTATCTCAGCGATTACACTGGGCGCTGTGGTAGAGTTTCATTTCAAAATTTAGATAAAAAGGTCATTGGTTACTGTGGGACCAATCCTAGCCGTTAGCGAGCGCTGAGAAAATAGAAACAGTTTCCAAAACTACATTTCATTGACTTTCTAACTGTATCAGTTCGTTTCAGGTACAACACCTGCGTCTCATATTCGTACCAACATGTATTTAGCAATATGTTTCTGATATTTAATTGAGACTTAATTGAACTGATTTTGGACTTTGACCTTGTGAATATAACAAATGAGGCAAGTGTACTCCAAGAAATAACTTTATTCTTAACTTGACTTGATTGCTGGAACTCAGGGATTACACTGGGCGCTGTGGTAGCGCTTTATTTAAAAGTTTAGATAAATAAGACATTTTTTTCTGTGGGACCAATCCTAGCCGTCAGCGTGCGCTGGGGAAAAAGACACAGTTACATAAACTACATTTCATTGAATTTCTAACGGTATCAGTCCGTTTAAGCTACAACGGTGGCGACACATATTCGTACCAACATGTATTTAGCGATATTTTTCTGACATTACTAGCTTGCATCGCTTTTAACAGTGAAATGATTGACTGTGAGACTTAATTGAACTGATTTTGGACTTTGACCTTGTGAATGTAACAAATGAGGCAAGTGTACTCCAAGAAATAACTTTATTCTTAACTTGACTTGATTGCTGGAACTCAGCGATTACACTGGGCGCTGTGGTAGCGCTTTATTTAAAAGTTTAGATAAATAAGACATTTTTTTCTGTGGGACTAATCCTAGCCGTCAGCGCGCGCTGGGGAAAAAGACACAGTTACATAAACTACATTTCATTGAATTTCTAACGGTATCAGTCCGTTTAAGCTACAACGGTGGCGTCTCATATTCGTACCAACATGTATTTACCGATATTTTTCTCACATTACTAGCTTGCATCGCTTTTAACAGTGAAACGATTGATTGTGAGACTTAATTGAACTGATTTTGGACTTTGACTTTATAAATGAGATAAATGACACAATTGGACTCTAAAAAATAACATTCTTCTTAATGTGACATGATTGCTGTATCTCAGCGATTACACTGGACGCTGTGGTAGAGTTTCATTTCAAAATTTAGATAAATAAGTCACTTGTTACTGTGGGACCAATCCTAGCCGTTAGCGCGCGCTGAGAAAATAGAGACAGTTTCCAAAACTACATTTCATTGATTTTCTAAAGGAATCAGTCCGTTTCAGGTACAACGCTTGCGTCTCATATTCGTACCAACATGTATTTACCGATATTTTTCTCACATTACTAGCTTGCATCGCTTTTAACAGTGAAATGATTGACTGTGAGACTTAATTGAACTGATTTTGGACTTTGACTTTATAAATGAGATAAATGACACAATTGGACTCTAAAAAATAACATTCTTCTTAATGTGACATGATTGCTGTATCTCAGCGATTACACTGGGCGCTGTGGTAGAGTTTCATTTCAAAATTTAGATAAAAAGGTCATTGGTTACTGTGGGACCAATCCTAGCCGTTAGCGAGCGCTGAGGAAATAGAAACAGTTTCCAAAACTACATTTCATTGACTTTCTAACGGTATCAGTTCGTTTCAGGTACAACACCTGCGTCTCATATTCGTACCAACATGTATTTAGCAATATGTTTCTGATATTTAATTGAGACTTAATTGAACTGATTTTGGACTTTGACCTTGTGAATATAACAAATGAGGCAAGTGTACTCCAAGAAATAACTTTATTCTTAACTTGACTTGATTGCTGGAACTCAGGGATTACACTGGGCGCTGTGGTAGCGCTTTATTTAAAAGTTTAGATAAATAAGACATTTTTTTCTGTGGGACCAATCCTAGCCGTCAGCGTGCGCTGGGGAAAAAGACACAGTTACATAAACTACATTTCATTGAATTTCTAACGGTATCAGTCCGTTTAAGCTACAACGGTGGCGACACATATTCGTACCAACATGTATTTAGCGATATTTTTCTGACATTACTAGCTTGCATCGCTTTTAACAGTGAAGAGATTGACTGTGGGACTTAATTGAACTGATTTTGCACATTGTCTTTATAAATGAGAGAAATGACACAATTGGACTCCAAAATATACCATTCTTCTTAATTTGACTTGATTACTTGAACTTAGCAGTTGCACAGGGCGCTGTGGCAGCGCTTTGTTTAAAAATTTAGATAATTAAGTCAATTTGTACTGTGGGACCAATTCTAGCAGTTAGCGCGCGCTGAAGAAATTGAGACAGATTTAAAAACTACATTTCATGGACTTTCTAACTGTATCAGTCCGTTTGAGTTTCAACGGTTGCGTCACATATGTGTACCAACATGTATTTAGCGATATGTTTCTGATATTACTAGGTTGCATCGCTTCTACCAGTGAAACCATTGACTGTGAGACTTAATTGAACTGATTTTGGACTTTGACTTTATAAATGAGATAAATGACACAATTGGACTATAAGAAGTAACATTCTTCTTAATATGACATGCTTGCTGTATCTCAGCGATTACACTGGGCGCTGTGGCAGCGTTTCATTTGAAAATTTAGATAAATGAGTCAATTTGTACTGTTGGACCAATCCTAACCGTTAGCGCGTGCTGAGAAAATAGAGACAGTTTCCAAAACTACATTTCATTGACTTTTTAACGGAATCAGTCCGTTTCAGGTACAACGCTTGCGTATCATATTCGTACCAACATGTACTTACCGATATTTTTCTGACATTACTAGCTTGCATCGCTTTTAACAGTGAAATGATTGACTGTGAGACTTAATTGAACTGATTTTGGACTTTGACCTTGTGAATCTAACAAATGAGGCAAGTGTACTCCAAGAAATAACTTTATTCTTAACTTTACTTGATTGCTGGAACTCAGCGATTACACTGGGCGCTGTGGTAGCGCTTTATTTAAAAGTTTAGATAAATAAGACATTTTTTTCTGTGGGACCAATCCTAGCCGTCAGCGCGCGCTGGGGAAAAAGACACAGTTACATAAACTACATTTCATTGAATTTCTAACGGTATCAGTCCGTTTAAGCTACAACGGTGGCGACACATATTCGTACCAACATGTATTTAGCGATATTTTTCTGACATTACTAGCTTCCATCGCTTTTAACAGTGAAGAGATTGACTGTGGGACTTAATTGAACTGATTTTGCACATTGTCTTTATAAATGAGATAAATGACACAATTGGACTCCAAAAAATAACATTCTTCTTAATTTGACTTGATTACTGGAACTTAGCAGTTGCACAGGGCGCTGTGGCAGCGCTTTGTTTAAAAATTTAGATAATTAAGTCAATTTGTACTGCGGGACCAATTCTAGCAGTTAGCGCGCGTTGGGGAAAAAGACACAGTTACATAAACTACATTTCATTGAATTTCTAACGGTATCAGTCCGTTTGAGTTTCAACGGTTGCGTCACATATGTGTACCAACATGTATTTAGCGATATGTTTCTGATATTACTAAGTTGCATCGCTATTACCAGTGAAACCATTGACTGTGAGACTTAATTGAACTGATTTTGGACTTTGACTTTATAAATGAGATAAATGACACAATTGGACTATAAGAAGTAACATTCTTCTTAATATGACATGCTTGCTGTATCTCAGCGATTACACTGGGCGCTGTGGCAGCGTTTCATTTGAAAATTTAGATAAATGAGTCAATTTGTACTGTTGGACCAATCCTAGCCGTTAGCGCGTGCTGAGAAAATAGAGACAGTTTCCAAAACTACATTTGATTGACTTTTTAACGGAATCAGTCCGTTTCAGGTACAACGCTTGCGTATCATATTCGTACCAACATGTACTTACCGATATTTTTCTGACATTACTAGCTTGCATCGCTTTTAACAGTGAAATGATTGACTGTGAGACTTAATTGAACTGATTTTGGACTTTGACCTTGTGAATGTAACAAATGAGGCAAGTGTACTCCAAGAAATAACTTTATTCTTAACTTGACTTGATTGCTGGAACTCAGCGATTACACTGGGCGCTGTGGTAGCGCTTTATTTAAAAGTTTAGATAAATAAGACATTTTTTTCTGTGGGACTAATCCTAGCCGTCAGCGCGCGCTGGGGAAAAAGACACAGTTACATAAACTACATTTCATTGAATTTCTAACGGTATCAGTCCGTTTAAGCTACAACGGTGGCGACACATATTCGTACCAACATGTATTTACCGATATTTTTCTCACATTACTAGCTTGCATCGCTTTTAACAGTGAAGAGATTGACTGTGGGACTTAATTGAACTGATTTTGCACATTGTCTTTATAAATGAGATAAATGACACAATTGGACTCCAAAA
This sequence comes from Hydractinia symbiolongicarpus, assembly GCF_029227915.1. Lineage (NCBI taxonomy): Eukaryota > Metazoa > Cnidaria > Hydrozoa > Anthoathecata > Hydractiniidae > Hydractinia > Hydractinia symbiolongicarpus. Next base: position 35,706,913 of record NC_079878.1, on the reverse strand, counting down.
AATAACATTCTTCTTAATTTGACTTGATTACTGGAACTTAGCAGTTGCACAGGGCGCTGTGGCAGCGCTTTGTTTAAAAATTTAGATAATTAAGTCAATTTGTACTGTGGGACCAATTCTAGCAGTTAGCGCGCGCTGAAGAAATTGAGACAGATTTAAAAACTACATTTCATGGACTTTCTAACGGCATCAGTCCGTTTGAGTAACAACGGTTGCGTCCCAAATTCGTACCAATATGTATTCAGCGATATGTTTCTGACATTACTAGCTTGCACCGCTTTTAACAGTGAAACGATTGACTGTGAGACTTAATTGAACTGATTTTGGACTTTGACTTTATAAATGAGATAAATGACACAATTGGACTCTAAAAAATAACATTCTTCTTAACTTGACATGCTTGCTGTATCTCAGCGATTACACTGGGCGCTGTGGCAGCGTTTCATTTGAAAATTTAGATAAATGAGTCAATTTGTACTGTTGGACCAATCCTAGCTGTTAGCGCGTGCTGAGAAAATAGAGACAGTTCCCAAAACTACATTTCATTGACTTTTTAACGGAATCAGTCCGTTTCAGGTACAACGCTGGCGTCTCATATTCGTACCAACATGTACTTACCGATATTTTTCTGACATTACTAGCTTGCATCGCTTTTAACAGTGAAATGATTGACTGTGAGACTTAATTGAACTGATTTTGGACTTTGACCTTGTGAATGTAACAAATGAGGCAAGTGTACTCCAAGAAATAACTTTATTCTTAACTTGACTTTATTACTGGAACTTAGCAGTTGCACAGGGCGCTGTGGCAGCGCTTTGTTTAAAAATTTAGATAAAAAGGTCATTGGTTACTGTGGGACCAATACTAGCCGTTACCGCGCGCTGAGAAAATAGAGACAGTTTCCAAAACTACATTTCATTGACTTTCTAACGGTATCAGTTCGTTTCAGGTACAACGCCTGCGTCTCATATTCGTACCAACATGTATTTAGCGATATTTTTCTGACATTACTAGCTTGCATCGCTTTTAACAGTGAAACGATTGACTGTGAGACTTATATAAACTGATTTTGGACTTTGACTTTATAAATGAGATAAATGACACAATTGGACTCTAGAAAATAACATTCTTCTTAATTTGACATGATTGCTGTATCTCAGCGATTACACTGGACGCTGTGGTAGCGTTTCATTTAAAAATTTAGATAAATAAGTCATTTGTTACTGTGTGACCAATCCTAGCCGTTAGCGCGTGCTGAGAAAATAAAGACAGTTTCCAAAACTACATTTCATTGACTTTCTAAAGGAATCAGTCCGTTTCAGGTACAACGCTTGCGTCTCATATTCGTACCAACATGTATTTACCTATATTTTTCTGAATTTACTAGCTTGCATCGCTTTTAACAGTGAAATGTTTGACTGTGAGACTTAATTGAACTGATTTAGGACTTTGACCTTGTGAATGTAACAAATGTGGCAAGTGTACTCCAAGAAATAACTTTATTCTTAACTTGACTTGATTGCTGGAACTCAGCGATTACACTGGGCGCTGTGGTAGCGCTTTATTTAAAAGTTTAGATAAATAAGTCATTTTGTACTGTGGGACCAATCCTAGCAGTTAGCGCGCGCTGAAGAAATTGAGACAGATTTAAAAACTACATTTCATGGATTTTCTAACGGCATCAGTCCGTTTGAGTAACAACGGTTGACTCACAAATTCGTACCAATATTCGTACCAATAATATGACATGCTTGCTGTATCTCAGCGATTACACTGGACGCTGTGGTAGCGTATCATTTAAAAATTTAGATAAATAAGTCATTTGTTACTGTGTGACCAATCCTAGCCGTTAGCGCGCGCTGAGAAAATAGAGACAGTTTCCAAAACTACATTTCATTGACTTTCTAAAGGAATCAGTCCGTTTCAGGTACAACGCTTGCGTCTCATATTCGTACCAACATGTATTTACCGATATTTTTCTGACATTACTAGCTTGCATCGCTTTTAACAGTGAAATGATTGACTGTGAGACTTAATTGAACTGATTTTGGACTTTGACCTTGTGAATGTAACAAATGAGGCAAGTGTACTCCAAGAAATAACTTTATTCTTAACTTGACTTGATTGCTGGAACTCAGCGATTACACTGGCCGCTGTGGTAGCGCTTTATTTAAAAGTTTAGATAAATAAGACATTTTTTTCTGTGGGAACAATCCTAGCCGTCAGCGCGCGCTGGGGAAAAAGACACAGTTACATAAACTACATTTCATTGAATTTCTAACGGTATCAGTCCGTTTAAACTACAACGGTGGCGACACATATTCGTACCAACATGTATTTAGCGATATTTTTCTGACATTACTAGCTTGCATCGCTTTTAACAGTGAAGAGATTGACTGTGAGATTTAATTGAACTGATTTTGCACAATGTCTTTATAAATCAGATAAATGACACAATTGGACTCTAGAAAATAACATTCTTCTTAATTTGACATGATTGCTGTATCTCAGCGATTACACTGGACGCTGTGGTAGCGTTTCATTGAAAAATTTAGATAAATAAGTCATTTGTTACTGTGTGACCAATCCTAGCCGTTAGCTCGCGCTGAGAAAATAGAGACAGTTTCCAAAACTACATTTCATTGACTTTCTAACGGCATCAGTCCGTTTGAGTAACAACGGTTGCGTCACAAATTCGTACCAATATGTATTCAGCGATATGTTTCTGACATTACTAGCTTGCACCGCTTTTAAAAGTGAAACGATTGACTGTGAGACTTAATTGAACTGATTTTGGATTTGACTTTATAAATGAGATAAATGACACAATTGGACTCTAAAAAATAACATTCTTCATAACTTGACATGATTGCTGTATCTCAGCGATTAAACTGGGCGCAGTTGTAGAGTTTCATTTAAAAATTTAGATAAATAAGTCATTTGTTACTGTGGGACCAATCCTAGCCGTTAGCGCGCGCTGAGAAAATAGAGACAGTTTCCAAAACTACATTTCATTGACTTTCTAAAGGAATCAGTCCGTTTCAGGTACAACGCTTGCGTCTCATATTCGTACCAACATGTATTTACCGATATTTTTCTGACATTACTAGCTTGCATCGCTTTTAACAGTGAAACGATTGACTGTGAGACTTAATTGAACTGATTTTGGACTTTGACTTTATAAATGAGATAAATGACACAATTGCACTCTAAAAAATAACATTCTTCTTAATGTGACATGATTGCTGTATCTCAGCGATTACACTGGGCGCTGTGGTAGAGTTTCATTTCAAAATTTAGATAAAAAGGTCATTGGTTACTGTGGGACCAATCCTAGCCGTTAGCGCGCGCTGAGAAAATAGAGACAGTTTCCAAAACTACATTTCATTGACTCTCTAACGGTATCAGTTCGTTTCAGGTACAACGCCTGCGTCTCATATTCGTACCAACATGTATTTAGCGATATGTTTCTGATATTACTAGGTTGCATCGCTTTTAACAGTGAAGAGATTGACTGTGGGAATTAATTGAACTGATTTTGGACTTTGACTTTATAATTGAGATAAATGACACAATTGGACTATAAGAAGTAACATTCTTCTTAATATGACATGCTTGCTGTATCTCAGCGATTATACTGGGCGCTGTGGCAGCGTTTCATTTGAAAATTTAGATAAATGAGTCAATTTGTACTGTTGGACCAATCCTAGCCGTTAGCGCGTGCTGAGAAAATAGAGACAGTTTCCAAAACTACATTTCATTGACTTTTTAACGGAATCAGTCCGTTTCAGGTACAACGCTTGCGTCTCATATTCGTACCAACATGTACTTACCGATATTTTTCTGATATTACTAGGTTGCATCGCTTTTAACAGTGAAGAGATTGACTGTGGGAATTAATTGAACTGATTTTGGACTTTGATTTTATAATTGAGATAAATGACACAATTGGACTATAAGAAGTAACATTCTTCTTAATATGACATGCTTGCTGTATCTCAGCGATTACACTGGGCGCTGTGGCAGCGTTTCATTTGAAAATTTATATAAATGAGTCAATTTGTACTGTTGGACCAATCCTAGCCGTTAGCGCGTGCTGAGAAAATAGAGACAGTTTCCAAAACTACATTTCATTGACTTTTTAACGGAATCAGTCCGTTTCAGGTACAACGCTTGCGTCTCATATTCGTACCAACATGTACTTACCGATATTTTTCTGACATTACTAGCTTGCATCGCTTTTAACAGTGAAATGATTGACTGTGAGACTTAATTGAACTGATTTTGGACTTTGACCTTGTGAATGTAACAAATGAGGCAAGTGTACTCCAAGAAATAACTTTATTCTTAACTTGACTTGGTTGCTGGAACTCAGCGATTACACTGGGCGCTGTGGTAGCGCTTTATTTAAAGTTTAGATAAATAAGACATTTTTTTCTGTGGGACCAATCCTAGCCGTCAGCGCGCGCTGGGGAAAAAGACACAGTTACATAAACTACATTTCATTGAATTTCTAACGGTGTCAGTCCGTTTAAGCTACAACGGTGGCGACACATATTCGTACCAACATATATTTAGCGATATTTTTCTGACATTACTAGCTTGCATCGCTTTTAACAGTGAAGAGATTGACTGTGGGACTTAATTGAACTGATTTTGGACTTTGACTTTATAAATGAAATAAATGACACAATTGGACTCTAAAAAATAACATTCTTCTTAACTTGACATGATTGCTGTATCTCAGCGATTACACTGGACGCTGTGGTAGCGTTTCATTTAAAAATTTAGATAAATAAGTCATTTGTTACTGTGTGACCAATCCTAGCCGTTAGCGCGCGCTGAGAAAATTGAAACAGTTTCCAAAACTACATTTCATTGACTTTCTAAAGGAATCAGTCCGTTTCAGGTACAACGCTTGCGTCTCATATTCGTACCAACATGTATTTACCGATATTTTTCTGACATTACTAGCTTGCATCGCTTTTAATAGTGAAACGATTGACTGTGAGACTTAATTGAACTGATTTTGAACTTTGACTTTATAAATGAGATAAATGACACAATTTCACTCTAAAAAATAACATTCTTCTTAATGTGACATGATTGCTGTATCTCAGCGATTACACTGGGCGCTGTGGTAGAGTTTCATTTCAAAAATTAGATAAAAAGGTCATTGGTTACTGTGGGACCAATCCTGGCCGTTAGCGCGCGCTGAGAAAATAGAGACAGTTTCCAAAACTACATTTCATTGACTTTCTAACGGTATCAGTTCGTTTCTGGTACAACACCTGCGTCTCATATTCGTACCAACATGTATTTAGCGATATGTTTCTGATATTACTAGGTTGCATCGCTTTTAACAGTGAAGAGATTGACTGTGGGAATTAATTGAATTGATTTTAGACTTTGACTTTATAAATGAGATAAATGACACAATTGGACTATAAGAAGTAACATTCTTCTTAATATGACATGCTTACTGTATCTCAGCGATTACACTGGGCGCTGTGGCAGCGTTTTATTTGAAAATTTAGATAAATGAGTCAATTTGTACTGTTGGACCAATCCTAGCCGTTAGCGTGCGCTGAGAAAATAGAGACAGTTTCCAAAACTACATTTCATTGACTTTCTAATGGTATCAGTTCGTTTCAGGTACAACACCTGCGTCTCATATTCGTACCAACATGTATTTAGCGATATGTTTCTGATATTACTAGGTTGCATCGCTTTTAACAGTGAAGAGATAGACTGTGGGAATTAATTGAATTGATTTTGGACTTTGACTTTATAAATGAGATAAATGACACAATTGGACCATAAGAAGTAACATTCTTCTTAATATGACATGCTTACTGTATCTCAGCGATTACACTGGGCGCTGTGGCAGCGTTTCATTTGAAAATTTAGATAAATGAGTCAATTTGTACTGTTGGACCAATCCTAGCCGTTAGCGCGTGCTGAGAAAATAGAGACAGTTTCCAAAACTACATTTCATTGACTTTTTAACGGAATCAGTCCGTTTCAGGTACAACGCTGGCGTCTCATATTCGTACCAACATGTACTTACCGATATTTTTCTGACATTACTAGCTTGCATCGCTTTTAACAGTGAAACGATTGACTGTGAGACTTAATTGAACTGATTTTGGACTTTGACCTTGTGAATGTAACAAATGAGGCAAGTGTACTCCAAGAAATAACTTTATTCTTAACATGACTTGATTGCTGGAACTCAGCGATTACACTGGGCGCTGTGGTAGCGCTTTATCTAAAAGTTTAGATAAATAAGACATTTTTTTCTGTGGGACCAATCCTAGCCGTCAGCGCGCGCTGGGGAAAAAGACACAGTTACATAAACTACATTTCATTGAATTTCTAACGGTATCAGTCCGTTTAAGCTACAACGGTTGCGTCACATATTCGTACCAACATGTATTTTGCGATATTCTTCTGACATTACTAGCTTGCATCGCCTTTAAGAGTGAAGAGATTGACTGTGGGACTTAATTAAACTGACTTTGCACATTGACTTTATAAATGAGACAAATGACAAAATTGGACTCTAAAAAATAACATTTTTCTTAATGTGACATGATTGCTGTATTTTAGCGATTACACTGGCCGCTGTGGTAGCGTTTCATTTAAAAATTTAGATAAATAAGTCATTTGTTACTCTGGGACCAATCCTAGCCGTTAACGCGCGCTGAGAAAATAGAGACAGTTTTCCAAACTGCATTTCAATGACTTCCTAACGGCATCAGTCCGTTTGAGTTTCAACGGTTGCGTCACATGTTGGTGCCAACATGTATTTAGCGATATGTTTCTGATATTACTAGGTTGCATCGCTTTTAACAGTGAAACGATTGACTGTGAGACTTAATTGAGCTGATTTTGGACTTTGACTTTATAAATGAGATAAATGACACAATTGGACTCTAAAAAATAACATTCTTCTTAAATTGACATTATTGCTGTATCTCAGCGATTACACTGGGCGCTGTGGTAGCGTTTCATTAAAAAATTTAGATAAATAAGTCAATTGTTACTGTGGCATTAATCCTAGCCGTTAGCGCGCGCTGAGAAAATAGAGACAGTTTTCAAAACTACATTTCATTGACTTTCTAACGGCATTAGTCCGTTTGAGTTTAAACGGTTGCGTCACATATTGGTACCAACATGTATTTAGCGATATGTTTCTGATATTACTAGGTTGAATCGCTTTTACCAGTGAAACCATTGACTGTGAGACTTAATTGAACTGATTTTGGACTTTGACTTTATAAATGACATAAATGACACAATTGGACTCTAAAAAATAACATTTTTCTTAACTTGACATGATTGCTGTATCTCAGCGATTACACTGGGCGCTGTGGCAGCGCTTTGTTTAAAAATTTAGATAATTAAGTCAATTTGTACTGTGGGACCAATCCTAGCCTTTAGCGCCCGCTGAAGAAATAGAGACAGATGTAAAAACTACATTTCATGGACTTTCTAACGGCATCAGTCCGTTTGAGTAACAACGGTTGCGTCACATATTCGTACCAACATGTATTAAGCGATGTTCTTCTGACATTACTAGGTTGCAACGCTTTTAACCGTGAAGCGATTGAATGTGGGACTTAATTGAACTGATTTTGGACATTGACCTTATAAATGAGATAAATGACACAATTGGACTTCAAGAAATAAAATTCTTCGTAATTTGACTTGATTGCTGGAACTCAGGGATTAAATTGGGCGCTGTGGTAGCGTTTCATTTAAAAATTTAGATAAATAAGTCATTTGCTACTGTGGGAACAATCCTTGCCGTTAGCGCGCGCTGAGAAAATAGAGACAGTTTTCAAAACTACATTTCATTGACTTTCTAACGGCATCAGTCCGTTTGAGTTTCAACGGTTGCGTCACATATGTGTACCAACATGTATTTAGCGATATGTTTCTGATATTACTAGGTTGCATCGCTTTTACCAGTGAAACCATTGACTGTGAGACTTAATTAAACTGATTTTGGACTTTGACTTTATAAATGAGATAAATGACACAATTGGACTATAAGAAGTAACATTCTTCTTAATATGACATGCTTGCTGTATCTCAGCGATTACACTGGGCGCTGTGGCAGCGTTTCATTTGAAAATTTAGATAAATGAGTCAATTTGTACTGTTGGACCAATCCTAGCCGTTAGCGCGTGCTGAGAAAATAGAGACAGTTTCCAAAACTACATTTCATTGACTTTGTAACTGAATCAGTCCGTTTCAGGTACAACGCTTGCGTCTCATATTCGTACCAACATGTACTTACCGATATTTTTCTGACATTACTAGCTTGCATCGCTTTTAACAGTGAAATGATTGACTGTGAGACTTAATTGAACTGATTTTGGACTTTGACCTTGTGAATGTAACAAATGAGGCAAGTGTACTCCAAGAAATAACTTTATTCTTAACTTGACCTGATTACTGGAACTTAGCAGTTCCACAGGGCACTGTGGCAGCGCTTTGTTTAAAAATTTAGTTAATTAAGTCAATTTGTACTGTGGGACCAATCCTAGCCATTAGCGCGCGCTGAGAAAATAGAGACAGTTTCCAAAACTACATTTCATTGACTTTCTAACGGTATCAGTTCGTTTCAGGTACAACGCCTGCGTCTCATATTCGTACCAACATGTATTTAGCGATATTTTTCAGACATTACTAGGTTGCATCGCTTTTAACAGTGAAACGATTGACTGTGATACTTATATGAACTGATTTTGGACTTTGACTTTATAAATGAGATAAATGACACAATTGGACTCTAAAAAATAACATTCTTCTTAACTTGACATGATTGCTGTATCTCAGCGATTACACTGGACGCTGTGGTAGCGTTTTATTTAAAAATTTAGATAAATAAGTCATTTGTTACTGTGTGACCAATCCTAGCCGTTAGCGCGCGCTGAGAAAATAGAGACAGTTTCCAAAACTACATTTCATTGACTTTCTAAAGGAATCAGTCCGTTTCAGGTACAACGCTTGCGTTTCATGTTCGTACCAATATGTATTTACCGATATTTTTCTGACATTACTAGATTGCATCGCTTTTAACAGTGAAACGATTGACTGTGAGACTTAATTGAACTGATTTTGGACTTTGACTTTATAAATGAGATAATTGACACAATTGGACTATAAGAAGTAACATTCTTCTTAATATGACATGCTTGCTGTATCTCAGCGATTACACTGGGCGCTGTGGCAGCGTTTCATTTGAAAATTTAGATAAATGAGTCAATTTGTACTGTTGGACCAATCCTAGCCGTTAGCGCGTGCTGAGAAAATAGAGACAGTTTCCAAAACTACATTTCATTGACTTTTTAACTGAATCAGTCCGTTTCAGGTACAACGCTTGCGTCTCATATTTGTACCAACATGTACTTACCGATATTTTTCTGACATTACTAGCTTGCATCGCTTTTAACAGTGAAATGATTGACTGTGAGACTTAATTGAACTGATTTTGGACTTTGACCTTGTGAATGTAACAAATGAGGCAAGTGTACTCCAAGAAATAACTTTATTCTTAACTTGACTTGATTACTGGAACTTAGCAGTTGCACAGGGCACTGTGGCAGCGCTTTGTTTAAAAATTTAGATAATTAAGTCAATTTGTACTGTAAGACCAATCCTAGCCGTTAGCGCGCGCTGGGAAAATAGAGACAGTTTCCAAAACTACATTTCATTGACTTTCTAACGGTATCAGTTCGTTTCAGGTACAACGCCTGCGTCTCATATTCGTACCAACATGTATTTAGCGATATTTTTCAGACATTACTAGGTTGCATCGCTTTTAACAGTGAAACGATTGACTGTGAGACTTATATGAACTGATTTTGGACTTTGACTTTATAAATGAGATAAATGACACAATTGGACTCTAAAAAATAACATTCTTCTTAACTTGACATGATTGCTGTATCTCAGCGATTACACTGGACGCTGTGGTAGCGTTTCATTTAAAAATTTAGAAAAATAAGTCATTTGTTACTGTGTGACCAATCCTAGCCGTTAGCGCGCGCTGAGAAAATAGAGACAGTTTCCAAAACTACATTTCATTGACTTTCTAAAGGAATCAGTCCGTTTCAGGTACAACGCTTGCGTCTCATATTCGTACCAACATGTATTTACCGATATTTTTCTGACATTACTAGCTTGCATCGCTTTTAACAGTGAAACGATTGACTGTGAGACTTAATTGAACTGAGTTTGGACTTTGACTTTATAAATGAGATAATTGACACAATTGGACTCTAAAAAATAACATTCTTCTTAATGTGACATGATTGCTGTATCTCAGCGATTACACTGGGCGCTGTGGTAGAGTTTCATTTCAAAATTTAGATAAAAACGTCATTGGTTGCTGTGGGACCAATCCTAGCCGTTAGCGCGCGCTGAGAAAATAGAGACAGTTTCCAAAACTACATTTCATTGACTTTCTAACGGTATCAGTTCGTTTCGGGTACAACTCCAGCGTCTCATATTCGTACCAACATGTATTTAGCGATATCTTTCTGATATTACTAGGTTGCATCGCTTTTAACAGTGAAGAGATTGACTGTGGGAATTAATTGCACTGATTTTGGACTTTGACTTTATAAATGAGATAAATGACACAATTGGACTATAAGAAGTAACATTCTTCTTAATATGACATGCTTGCTGTATCTCAGCGATTACACTGGGCGCTGTGGCAGCGTTTCATTTGAAAATTTAGATAAATGAGTCAATTTGTACTGTTGGACCAATCCTAGCCGTTAGCGCGTGCTGAGAAAATAGAGACAGTTTCCAAAACTACATTTCATTGACTTTTTAACGGAATCAGTCCGTTTCAGGTACAACGCTTGCGTCTCATATTCGTACCAAAATGTATTTAGCGATATTTTTCTGACATTACTAGCTTGCATCGCTTTTAACAGTGAAGAGATTGACTGTGGGACTTAATTGAACTGATTTTGGACTTTGACTTTATAAATGAGATAAATGACACAATTGGACTCTAAAAAATAACATTCTTCGTAACTTGACATGATTGCTGTATCTCAGCGATTACACTGGACGCTGTGGTAGCGTTTCATTTAAAAATTTAGATAAATAAGTCATTTGTTACTGTGTGACCAATCCTAGCCGTTAGCGCGCGCTGAGAAAATAAAGACAGTTTCCAAAACTACATTTCATTGACTTTCTAGAGGAATCAGTCCGTTTCAGGTACAACGCTTGCGTCTCATATTCGTACCAACATGTATTTACCGATATTTTTCTCACATTACTAGCTTGCATCGCTTTTAACAGTGAAACGATTGATTGTGAGACTTAATTGAACTGATTTTGGACTTTGACTTTATAAATGAGATAAATGACACAATTGGACTCTAAAAAATAACATTCTTCTTAATGTGACATGATTGCTGTATCTCAGCGATTACACTGGGCGCTGTGGTAGAGTTTCATTTCAAAATTTAGATAAATAAGTCACTTGTTACTGTGGGACCAATCCTAGCCGTTAGCGCGCGCTGACAAAATAGAGACAGTTTCCAAAACTACATTTCATTGACTTTCTAAAGGAATCAGTCCGTTTCAGGTACAACGCTTGCGTCTCATATTCGTACCAACATGTATTTACCGATATTTTTCTCACATTACTAGCTTGCATCGCTTTTAACAGTGAAATGATTGACTGTGAGACTTAATTGAACTGATTTTGGACTTTGACTTTATAAATGAGATAAATGACACAATTGGACTCTAAAAAATAACATTCTTCTTAGTGTGACATGATTGCTGTATCTCAGCGATTACACTGGGCGCTGTGGTAGAGTTTCATTTCAAAATTTAGATAAAAAGGTCATTGGTTACTGTGGGACCAATCCTAGCCGTTAGCGAGCGCTGAGAAAATAGAAACAGTTTCCAAAACTACATTTCATTGACTTTCTAACGGTATCAGTTCGTTTCAGGTACAACACCTGCGTCTCATATTCGTACCAACATGTATTTAGCAATATGTTTCTGATATTTAATTGAGACTTAATTGAACTGATTTTGGACTTTGACCTTGTGAATATAACAAATGAGGCAAGTGTACTCCAAGAAATAACTTTATTCTTAACTTGACTTGATTGCTGGAACTCAGGGATTACACTGGGCGCTGTGGTAGCGCTTTATTTAAAAGTTTAGATAAATAAGACATTTTTTTCTGTGGGACCAATCCTAGCCGTCAGCGTGCGCTGGGGAAAAAGACACAGTTACATAAACTACATTTCATTGAATTTCTAACGGTATCAGTCCGTTTAAGCTACAACGGTGGCGACACATATTCGTACCAACATGTATTTAGCGATATTTTTCTGACATTACTAGCTTGCATCGCTTTTAACAGTGAAGAGATTGACTGTGGGACTTAATTGAACTGATTTTGCACATTGTCTTTATAAATGAGAGAAATGACACAATTGGACTCCAAAAAATAACATTCTTCTTAATTTGACTTGATTACTGGAACTTAGCAGTTGCACAGGGCGCTGTGGCAACGCTTTGTTTAAAAATTTAGATAATTAAGTCAATTTGTACTGTGGGACCAATTCTAGCAGTTAGCGCGCGCTGAAGAAATTGAGACAGATTTAAAAACTACATTTCATGGACTTTCTAACTGTATCAGTCCGTTTGAGTTTCAACGGTTGCGTCACATATGTGTACCAACATGTATTTAGCGATATGTTTCTGATATTACTAGGTTGCATCGCTTTTACCAGTGAAACCATTGACTGTGAGACTTAATTGAACTGATTTTGGACTTTGACTTTATAAATGAGATAAATGACACAATTGGACTATAAGAAGTAACATTCTTTTTAATATGACATGCTTGCTGTATCTCAGCGATTACACTGGGTGCTGTGGCAGCGTTTCATTTGAAAATTTAGATAAATGAGTCAATTTGTACTGTTGGACCAATCCTAACCGTTAGCGCGTGCTGAGAAAATAGAGACAGTTTCCAAAACTACATTTCATTGACTTTTTAACGGAATCAGTCCGTTTCAGGTACAACGCTTGCGTATCATATTCGTACCAACATGTACTTACCGATATTTTTCTGACATTACTAGCTTGCATCGCTTTTAACAGTGAAATGATTGACTGTGAGACTTAATTGAACTGATTTTGGACTTTGACCTTGTGAATGTAACAAATGAGGCAAGTGTACTCCAAAAAATAACTTTATTCTTAACTTTACTTGATTGCTGGAACTCAGCGATTACACTGGGCGCTGTGGTAGCGCTTTATTTAAAAGTTTAGATAAATAAGACATTTTTTTCTGTGGGACCAATCCTAGCCGTCAGCGCGCGCTGGGGAAAAAGACACAGTTACATAAACTACATTTCATTGAATTTCTAACGGTATCAGTCCGTTTAAGCTACAACGGTGGCGACACATATTCGTACCAACATGTATTTAGCGATATTTTTCTGACATTACTAGCTTGCATCGCTTTTAACAGTGAAGAGATTGACTGTGGGACTTAATTGAACTGATTTTGCACATTGTCTTTATAAATGAGATAAATGACACAATTGGACTCCAAAAAATAACATTCTTCTTAATTTGACTTGATTACTGGAACTTAGCAGTTGCACAGGGCGCTGTGGCAGCGCTTTGTTTAAAAATTTAGATAATTAAGTCAATTTGTACTGCGGGACCAATTCTAGCAGTTAGCGCGCGTTGGGGAAAAAGACACAGTTACATAAACTACATTTCATTGAATTTCTAACGGTATCAGTCCGTTTGAGTTTCAACGGTTGCGTCACATATGTGTACCAACATGTATTTAGCGATATGTTTCTGATATTACTAGGTTGCATCGCTATTACCAGTGAAACCATTGACTGTGAGACTTAATTGAACTGATTTTGGACTTTGACTTTATAAATGAGATAAATGACACAATTGGACTATAAGAAGTAACATTCTTCTTAATATGACATGCTTGCTGTATCTCAGCGATTACACTGGGCGCTGTGGCAGCGTTTCATTTGAAAATTTAGATAAATGAGTCAATTTGTGCTGTTGGACCAATCCTAGCCGTTAGCGCGTGCTGAGAAAATAGAGACAGTTTCCAAAACTACATTTCATTGACTTTTTAACGGAATCAGTCCGTTTCAGGTACAACGCTTGCGTATCATATTCGTACCAACATGTACTTACCGATATTTTTCTGACATTACTAGCTTGCATCGCTTTTAACAGTGAAATGATTGACTGTGAGACTTAATTGAACTGATTTTGGACTTTGACCTTGTGAATGTAACGAATGAGGCAAGTGTACTCCAAGAAATAACTTTATTCTTAACTTGACTTGATTGCTGGAACTCAGCGATTACACTGGGCGCTGTGGTAGCGCTTTATTTAAACGTTTAGATAATAAAGACATTTTTTTCTGTGGGACTAATCCTAGCCGTCAGCGCGCGCTGGGGAAAAAGACACAGTTACATAAACTACATTTCATTGAATTTCTAACGGTATCAGTCCGTTTAAGCTACAACGGTGGCGACACATATTCGTACCAACATGTATTTAGCGATATTTTTCTGACATTACTAGCTTGCATCGCTTTTAACAGTGAAGAGATTGACTGTGGGACTTAATTGAACTGATTTTGCACATTGTCTTTATAAATGAGATAAATGACACAATTGGACTCCAAAAAATAACATTCTTCTTAATTTGACTTGATTACTGGAACTTAGCAGTTGCACAGGGCGCTGTGGCAGCGCTTTGTTTAAAAATTTAGATAATTAAGTCAATTTGTACTGTGGGACCAATTCTAGCAGTTAGCGCGCGCTGAAGAAATTGAGACAGATTTAAAAACTACATTTCATGGACTTTCTAACGGCATCAGTCCGTTTGAGTAACAACGGTTGCGTCCCAAATTCGTACCAATATGTATTCAGCGATATGTTTCTGACATTACTAGCTTGCACCGCTTTTAACAGTGAAACGATTGACTGTGAGACTTAATTGAACTGATTTTGGACTTTGACTTTATAAATGAGATAAATGACACAATTGGACTCTAAAAAATAACATTCTTCTTAACTTGACATGCTTGCTGTATCTCAGCGATTACACTGGGCGCTGTGGCAGCGTTTCATTTGAAAATTTAGATAAATGAGTCAATTTGTACTGTTGGACCAATCCTAGCTGTTAGCGCGTGCTGAGAAAATAGAGACAGTTCCCAAAACTACATTTCATTGACTTTTTAACGGAATCAGTCCGTTTCAGGTACAACGCTTGCGTCTCATATTCGTACCAACATGTACTTACCTATATTTTTCTGACATTACTAGCTTGCATCGCTTTTAACAGTGAAATGATTGACTGTGAGACTTAATTGAACTGATTTTGGACTTTGACCTTGTGAATGTAACAAATGAGGCAAGTGTACTCTAAGAAATAACTTTATTCTTAACTTGACTTGATTGCTGGAACTCAGCGATTACACTGGGCGCTGTGGTAGCGCTTTATTTAAAAGTTTAGATAAATAAGACATTTTTTTCTGTGGGACCAATCCTAGCCGTCAGCGCGCGCTGGGGAAAAAGACACAGTTACATAAACTACATTTCATTGAATTTCTAACGGTATCAGTCCGTTTAAGCTACAACTGTGGCGACACATATTCGTACCAACATGTATTTAGCGATATTTTTCTGACATTACTAGCTTGCATCGCTTTTAACAGTAAAGAGATTGACTGTGGGACTTAATTGAACTGATTTTGGACTTTGACTTTATAAATGAGATAAATGACACAATTGGACTCTAGAAAATAACATTCTTCTTAATTTGACATGATTGCTGTATCTCAGCGATTACACTGGGCGCAGTGGTAGGGTTTCCTTCAAAAATTTAGATAAATAAGTCATTGGTTACTGTGGGACCAATACTAACTGTTAGCGCGCGCTGAAAAAATAGAGACAGTTTCCAAAACTACATTTCATTGACTTTCTAACGGTATCAGTTCGTTTCTGGTACAACGCTTGCGTCTCATATTCGTACCAACATGTATTTAGCGATATTTTTCTGACATTACTAGCTTGCATCGATTTTAACAGTGAAACGATTGACTGTGAGACTTAATTGAACTGATTTTGGACTTTGACTTTATAAATGAGATAAATGACACAATTGGACTCTAAAAAATAACATTCTTCTTAATTTGACATGATTGCTGTATCTCAGCGATTACACTGGGCGCTGTGGTAGCGTTTCATTTCAAAATTTAGATAAAAAGGTCATTGGTTACTGTGGGACCAATCCTAGCCGTTAGCGAGCGCTGAGAAAATAGAAACAGTTTCCAAAACTACATTTCATTGACTTTCTAACGGTATCAGTTCGTTTCAGGTACAACACCTGCGTCTCATATTCGTACCAACATGTATTTAGCAATATGTTTCTGATATTTAATTGAGACTTAATTGAACTGATTTTGGACTTTGACCTTGTGAATATAACAAATGAGGCAAGTGTACTCCAAGAAATAACTTTATTCTTAACTTGACTTGATTGCTGGAACTCAGGGATTACACTGGGCGCTGTGGTAGCGCTTTATTTAAAAGTTTAGATAAATAAGACATTTTTTTCTGTGGGACCAATCCTAGCCGTCAGCGTGCGCTGGGGAAAAAGACACAGTTACATAAACTACATTTCATTGAATTTCTAACGGTATCAGTCCGTTTAAGCTACAACGGTGGCGACACATATTCGTACCAACATGTATTTAGCGATATTTTTCTGACATTACTAGCTTGCATCGCTTTTAACAGTGAAGAGATTGACTGTGGGACTTAATTGAACTGATTTTGCACATTGTCTTTATAAATGAGAGAAATGACACAATTGGACTCCAAAAAATAACATTCTTCTTAATTTGACTTGATTACTGGAACTTAGCAGTTGCACAGGGCGCTGTGGCAACGCTTTGTTTAAAAATTTAGATAATTAAGTCAATTTGTACTGTGGGACCAATTCTAGCAGTTAGCGCGCGCTGAAGAAATTGAGACAGATTTAAAAACTACATTTCATGGACTTTCTAACTGTATCAGTCCGTTTGAGTTTCAACGGTTGCGTCACATATGTGTACCAACATGTATTTAGCGATATGTTTCTGATATTACTAGGTTGCATCGCTTTTACCAGTGAAACCATTGACTGTGAGACTTAATTGAACTGATTTTGGACTTTGACTTTATAAATGAGATAAATGACACAATTGGACTATAAGAAGTAACATTCTTTTTAATATGACATGCTTGCTGTATCTCAGCGATTACACTGGGCGCTGTGGCAGCGTTTCATTTGAAAATTTAGATAAATGAGTCAATTTGTACTGTTGGACCAATCCTAACCGTTAGCGCGTGCTGAGAAAATAGAGACAGTTTCCAAAACTACATTTCATTGACTTTTTAACGGAATCAGTCCGTTTCAGGTACAACGCTTGCGTATCATATTCGTACCAACATGTACTTACCGATATTTTTCTGACATTACTAGCTTGCATCGCTTTTAACAGTGAAATGATTGACTGTGAGACTTAATTGAACTGATTTTGGACTTTGACCTTGTGAATGTAACAAATGAGGCAAGTGTACTCCAAAAAATAACTTTATTCTTAACTTTACTTGATTGCTGGAACTCAGCGATTACACTGGGCGCTGTGGTAGCGCTTTATTTAAAAGTTTAGATAAATAAGACATTTTTTTCTGTGGGACCAATCCTAGCCGTCAGCGCGCGCTGGGGAAAAAGACACAGTTACATAAACTACATTTCATTGAATTTCTAACGGTATCAGTCCGTTTAAGCTACAACGGTGGCGACACATATTCGTACCAACATGTATTTAGCGATATTTTTCTGACATTACTAGCTTGCATCGCTTTTAACAGTGAAGAGATTGACTGTGGGACTTAATTGAACTGATTTTGCACATTGTCTTTATAAATGAGATAAATGACACAATTGGACTCCAAAAAATAACATTCTTCTTAATTTGACTTGATTACTGGAACTTAGCAGTTGCACAGGGCGCTGTGGCAGCGCTTTGTTTAAAAATTTAGATAATTAAGTCAATTTGTACTGCGGGACCAATTCTAGCAGTTAGCGCGCGTTGGGGAAAAAGACACAGTTACATAAACTACATTTCATTGAATTTCTAACGGTATCAGTCCGTTTGAGTTTCAACGGTTGCGTCACATATGTGTACCAACATGTATTTAGCGATATGTTTCTGATATTACTAGGTTGCATCGCTATTACCAGTGAAACCATTGACTGTGAGACTTAATTGAACTGATTTTGGACTTTGACTTTATAAATGAGATAAATGACACAATTGGACTATAAGAAGTAACATTCTTCTTAATATGACATGCTTGCTGTATCTCAGCGATTACACTGGGCGCTGTGGCAGCGTTTCATTTGAAAATTTAGATAAATGAGTCAATTTGTACTGTTGGACCAATCCTAGCCGTTAGCGCGTGCTGAGAAAATAGAGACAGTTTCCAAAACTACATTTCATTGACTTTTTAACGGAATCAGTCCGTTTCAGGTACAACGCTTGCGTATCATATTCGTACCAACATGTACTTACCGATATTTTTCTGACATTACTAGCTTGCATCGCTTTTAACAGTGAAATGATTGACTGTGAGACTTAATTGAACTGATTTTGGACTTTGACCTTGTGAATGTAACAAATGAGGCAAGTGTACTCCAAGAAATAACTTTATTCTTAACTTGACTTGATTGCTGGAACTCAGCGATTACACTGGGCGCTGTGGTAGCGCTTTATTTAAAAGTTTAGATAATAAAGACATTTTTTTCTGTGGGACTAATCCTAGCCGTCAGCGCGCGCTGGGGAAAAAGACACAGTTACATAAACTACATTTCATTGAATTTCTAACGGTATCAGTCCGTTTAAGCTACAACGGTGGCGACACATATTCGTACCAACATGTATTTAGCGATATTTTTCTGACATTACTAGCTTGCATCGCTTTTAACAGTGAAGAGATTGACTGTGGGACTTAATTGAACTGATTTTGCACATTGTCTTTATAAATGAGATAAATGACACAATTGGACTCCAAAAAATAACATTCTTCTTAATTTGACTTGATTACTGGAACTTAGCAGTTGCACAGGGCGCTGTGGCAGCGCTTTGTTTAAAAATTTAGATAATTAAGTCAATTTGTACTGTGGGACCAATTCTAGCAGTTAGCGCGCGCTGAAGAAATTGAGACAGATTTAAAAACTACATTTCATGGACTTTCTAACGGCATCAGTCCGTTTGAGTAACAACGGTTGCGTCCCAAATTCGTACCAATATGTATTCAGCGATATGTTTCTGACATTACTAGCTTGCACCGCTTTTAACAGTGAAACGATTGACTGTGAGACTTAATTGAACTGATTTTGGACTTTGACTTTATAAATGAGATAAATGACACAATTGGACTCTAAAAAATAACATTCTTCTTAACTTGACATGCTTGCTGTATCTCAGCGATTACACTGGGCGCTGTGGCAGCGTTTCATTTGAAAATTTAGATAAATGAGTCAATTTGTACTGTTGGACCAATCCTAACCGTTAGCGCGTGCTGAGAAAATAGAGACAGTTTCCAAAACTACATTTCATTGACTTTTTAACGGAATCAGTCCGTTTCAGGTACAACGCTTGCGTATCATATTCGTACCAACATGTACTTACCGATATTTTTCTGACATTACTAGCTTGCATCGCTTTTAACAGTGAAATGATTGACTGTGAGACTTAATTGAACTGATTTTGGACTTTGACCTTGTGAATGTAACAAATGAGGCAAGTGTACTCCAAAAAATAACTTTATTCTTAACTTTACTTGATTGCTGGAACTCAGCGATTACACTGGGCGCTGTGGTAGCGCTTTATTTAAAAGTTTAGATAAATAAGACATTTTTTTCTGTGGGACCAATCCTAGCCGTCAGCGCGCGCTGGGGAAAAAGACACAGTTACATAAACTACATTTCATTGAATTTCTAACGGTATCAGTCCGTTTAAGCTACAACGGTGGCGACACATATTCGTACCAACATGTATTTAGCGATATTTTTCTGACATTACTAGCTTGCATCGCTTTTAACAGTGAAGAGATTGACTGTGGGACTTAATTGAACTGATTTTGCACATTGTCTTTATAAATGAGATAAATGACACAATTGGACTCCAAAAAATAACATTCTTCTTAATTTGACTTGATTACTGGAACTTAGCAGTTGCACAGGGCGCTGTGGCAGCGCTTTGTTTAAAAATTTAGATAATTAAGTCAATTTGTACTGCGGGACCAATTCTAGCAGTTAGCGCGCGTTGGGGAAAAAGACACAGTTACATAAACTACATTTCATTGAATTTCTAACGGTATCAGTCCGTTTGAGTTTCAACGGTTGCGTCACATATGTGTACCAACATGTATTTAGCGATATGTTTCTGATATTACTAGGTTGCATCGCTATTACCAGTGAAACCATTGACTGTGAGACTTAATTGAACTGATTTTGGACTTTGACTTTATAAATGAGATAAATGACACAATTGGACTATAAGAAGTAACATTCTTCTTAATATGACATGCTTGCTGTATCTCAGCGATTACACTGGGCGCTGTGGCAGCGTTTCATTTGAAAATTTAGATAAATGAGTCAATTTGTGCTGTTGGACCAATCCTAGCCGTTAGCGCGTGCTGAGAAAATAGAGACAGTTTCCAAAACTACATTTCATTGACTTTTTAACGGAATCAGTCCGTTTCAGGTACAACGCTTGCGTATCATATTCGTACCAACATGTACTTACCGATATTTTTCTGACATTACTAGCTTGCATCGCTTTTAACAGTGAAATGATTGACTGTGAGACTTAATTGAACTGATTTTGGACTTTGACCTTGTGAATGTAACGAATGAGGCAAGTGTACTCCAAGAAATAACTTTATTCGTAACTTGACTTGATTGCTGGAACTCAGCGATTACACTGGGCGCTGTGGTAGCGCTTTATTTAAAAGTTTAGATAATAAAGACATTTTTTTCTGTGGGACTAATCCTAGCCGTCAGCGCGCGCTGGGGAAAAAGACACAGTTACATAAACTACATTTCATTGAATTTCTAACGGTATCAGTCCGTTTAAGCTACAACGGTGGCGACACATATTCGTACCAACATGTATTTAGCGATATTTTTCTGACATTACTAGCTTGCATCGCTTTTAACAGTGAAGAGATTGACTGTGGGACTTAATTGAACTGATTTTGCACATTGTCTTTATAAATGAGATAAATGACACAATTGGACTCCAAAAAATAACATTCTTCTTAATTTGACTTGATTACTGGAACTTAGCAGTTGCACAGGGCGCTGTGGCAGCGCTTTGTTTAAAAATTTAGATAATTAAGTCAATTTGTACTGTGGGACCAATTCTAGCAGTTAGCGCGCGCTGAAGAAATTGAGACAGATTTAAAAACTACATTTCATGGACTTTCTAACGGCATCAGTCCGTTTGAGTAACAACGGTTGCGTCCCAAATTCGTACCAATATGTATTCAGCGATATGTTTCTGACATTACTAGCTTGCACCGCTTTTAACAGTGAAACGATTGACTGTGAGACTTAATTGAACTGATTTTGGACTTTGACTTTATAAATGAGATAAATGACACAATTGGACTCTAAAAAATAACATTCTTCTTAACTTGACATGCTTGCTGTATCTCAGCGATTACACTGGGCGCTGTGGCAGCGTTTCATTTGAAAATTTAGATAAATGAGTCAATTTGTACTGTTGGACCAATCCTAGCTGTTAGCGCGTGCTGAGAAAATAGAGACAGTTCCCAAAACTACATTTCATTGACTTTTTAACGGAATCAGTCCGTTTCAGGTACAACGCTTGCGTCTCATATTCGTACCAACATGTACTTACCTATATTTTTCTGACATTACTAGCTTGCATCGCTTTTAACAGTGAAATGATTGACTGTGAGACTTAATTGAACTGATTTTGGACTTTGACCTTGTGAATGTAACAAATGAGGCAAGTGTACTCTAAGAAATAACTTTATTCTTAACTTGACTTGATTGCTGGAACTCAGCGATTACACTGGGCGCTGTGGTAGCGCTTTATTTAAAAGTTTAGATAAATAAGACATTTTTTTCTGTGGGACCAATCCTAGCCGTCAGCGCGCGCTGGGGAAAAAGACACAGTTACATAAACTACATTTCATTGAATTTCTAACGGTATCAGTCCGTTTAAGCTACAACTGTGGCGACACATATTCGTACCAACATGTATTTAGCGATATTTTTCTGACATTACTAGCTTGCATCGCTTTTAACAGTAAAGAGATTGACTGTGGGACTTAATTGAACTGATTTTGGACTTTGACTTTATAAATGAGATAAATGACACAATTGGACTCTAGAAAATAACATTCTTCTTAATTTGACATGATTGCTGTATCTCAGCGATTACACTGGGCGCAGTGGTAGGGTTTCCTTCAAAAATTTAGATAAATAAGTCATTGGTTACTGTGGGACCAATACTAACTGTTAGCGCGCGCTGAAAAAATAGAGACAGTTTCCAAAACTACATTTCATTGACTTTCTAACGGTATCAGTTCGTTTCTGGTACAACGCTTGCGTCTCATATTCGTACCAACATGTATTTAGCAATATGTTTCTGATATTTAATTGAGACTTAATTGAACTGATTTTGGACTTTGACCTTGTGAATATAACAAATGAGGCAAGTGTACTCCAAGAAATAACTTTATTCTTAACTTGACTTGATTGCTGGAACTCAGGGATTACACTGGGCGCTGTGGTAGCGCTTTATTTAAAAGTTTAGATAAATAAGACATTTTTTTCTGTGGGACCAATCCTAGCCGTCAGCGTGCGCTGGGGAAAAAGACACAGTTACATAAACTACATTTCATTGAATTTCTAACGGTATCAGTCCGTTTAAGCTACAACGGTGGCGACACATATTCGTACCAACATGTATTTAGCGATATTTTTCTGACATTACTAGCTTGCATCGCTTTTAACAGTGAAGAGATTGACTGTGGGACTTAATTGAACTGATTTTGCACATTGTCTTTATAAATGAGAGAAATGACACAATTGGACTCCAAAAAATAACATTCTTCTTAATTTGACTTGATTACTGGAACTTAGCAGTTGCACAGGGCGCTGTGGCAACGCTTTGTTTAAAAATTTAGATAATTAAGTCAATTTGTACTGTGGGACCAATTCTAGCAGTTAGCGCGCGCTGAAGAAATTGAGACAGATTTAAAAACTACATTTCATGGACTTTCTAACTGTATCAGTCCGTTTGAGTTTCAACGGTTGCGTCACATATGTGTACCAACATGTATTTAGCGATATGTTTCTGATATTACTAGGTTGCATCGCTTTTACCAGTGAAACCATTGACTGTGAGACTTAATTGAACTGATTTTGGACTTTGACTTTATAAATGAGATAAATGACACAATTGGACTATAAGAAGTAACATTCTTTTTAATATGACATGCTTGCTGTATCTCAGCGATTACACTGGGCGCTGTGGCAGCGTTTCATTTGAAAATTTAGATAAATGAGTCAATTTGTACTGTTGGACCAATCCTAACCGTTAGCGCGTGCTGAGAAAATAGAGACAGTTTCCAAAACTACATTTCATTGACTTTTTAACGGAATCAGTCCGTTTCAGGTACAACGCTTGCGTATCATATTCGTACCAACATGTACTTACCGATATTTTTCTGACATTACTAGCTTGCATCGCTTTTAACAGTGAAATGATTGACTGTGAGACTTAATTGAACTGATTTTGGACTTTGACCTTGTGAATGTAACAAATGAGGCAAGTGTACTCCAAAAAATAACTTTATTCTTAACTTTACTTGATTGCTGGAACTCAGCGATTACACTGGGCGCTGTGGTAGCGCTTTATTTAAAAGTTTAGATAAATAAGACATTTTTTTCTGTGGGACCAATCCTAGCCGTCAGCGCGCGCTGGGGAAAAAGACACAGTTACATAAACTACATTTCATTGAATTTCTAACGGTATCAGTCCGTTTAAGCTACAACGGTGGCGACACATATTCGTACCAACATGTATTTAGCGATATTTTTCTGACATTACTAGCTTGCATCGCTTTTAACAGTGAAGAGATTGACTGTGGGACTTAATTGAACTGATTTTGCACATTGTCTTTATAAATGAGATAAATGACACAATTGGACTCCAAAAAATAACATTCTTCTTAATTTGACTTGATTACTGGAACTTAGCAGTTGCACAGGGCGCTGTGGCAGCGCTTTGTTTAAAAATTTAGATAATTAAGTCAATTTGTACTGCGGGACCAATTCTAGCAGTTAGCGCGCGTTGGGGAAAAAGACACAGTTACATAAACTACATTTCATTGAATTTCTAACGGTATCAGTCCGTTTGAGTTTCAACGGTTGCGTCACATATGTGTACCAACATGTATTTAGCGATATGTTTCTGATATTACTAGGTTGCATCGCTATTACCAGTGAAACCATTGACTGTGAGACTTAATTGAACTGATTTTGGACTTTGACTTTATAAATGAGATAAATGACACAATTGGACTATAAGAAGTAACATTCTTCTTAATATGACATGCTTGCTGTATCTCAGCGATTACACTGGGCGCTGTGGCAGCGTTTCATTTGAAAATTTAGATAAATGAGTCAATTTGTACTGTTGGACCAATCCTAGCCGTTAGCGCGTGCTGAGAAAATAGAGACAGTTTCCAAAACTACATTTCATTGACTTTTTAACGGAATCAGTCCGTTTCAGGTACAACGCTTGCGTATCATATTCGTACCAACATGTACTTACCGATATTTTTCTGACATTACTAGCTTGCATCGCTTTTAACAGTGAAATGATTGACTGTGAGACTTAATTGAACTGATTTTGGACTTTGACCTTGTGAATGTAACAAATGAGGCAAGTGTACTCCAAGAAATAACTTTATTCTTAACTTGACTTGATTGCTGGAACTCAGCGATTACACTGGGCGCTGTGGTAGCGCTTTATTTAAAAGTTTAGATAATAAAGACATTTTTTTCTGTGGGACTAATCCTAGCCGTCAGCGCGCGCTGGGGAAAAAGACACAGTTACATAAACTACATTTCATTGAATTTCTAACGGTATCAGTCCGTTTAAGCTACAACGGTGGCGACACATATTCGTACCAACATGTATTTAGCGATATTTTTCTGACATTACTAGCTTGCATCGCTTTTAACAGTGAAGAGATTGACTGTGGGACTTAATTGAACTGATTTTGCACATTGTCTTTATAAATGAGATAAATGACACAATTGGACTCCAAAAAATAACATTCTTCTTAATTTGACTTGATTACTGGAACTTAGCAGTTGCACAGGGCGCTGTGGCAGCGCTTTGTTTAAAAATTTAGATAATTAAGTCAATTTGTACTGTGGGACCAATTCTAGCAGTTAGCGCGCGCTGAAGAAATTGAGACAGATTTAAAAACTACATTTCATGGACTTTCTAACGGCATCAGTCCGTTTGAGTAACAACGGTTGCGTCCCAAATTCGTACCAATATGTATTCAGCGATATGTTTCTGACATTACTAGCTTGCACCGCTTTTAACAGTGAAACGATTGACTGTGAGACTTAATTGAACTGATTTTGGACTTTGACTTTATAAATGAGATAAATGACACAATTGGACTCTAAAAAATAACATTCTTCTTAACTTGACATGCTTGCTGTATCTCAGCGATTACACTGGGCGCTGTGGCAGCGTTTCATTTGAAAATTTAGATAAATGAGTCAATTTGTACTGTTGGACCAATCCTAGCTGTTAGCGCGTGCTGAGAAAATAGAGACAGTTCCCAAAACTACATTTCATTGACTTTTTAACGGAATCAGTCCGTTTCAGGTACAACGCTTGCGTCTCATATTCGTACCAACATGTACTTACCTATATTTTTCTGACATTACTAGCTTGCATCGCTTTTAACAGTGAAATGATTGACTGTGAGACTTAATTGAACTGATTTTGGACTTTGACCTTGTGAATGTAACAAATGAGGCAAGTGTACTCTAAGAAATAACTTTATTCTTAACTTGACTTGATTGCTGGAACTCAGCGATTACACTGGGCGCTGTGGTAGCGCTTTATTTAAAAGTTTAGATAAATAAGACATTTTTTTCTGTGGGACCAATCCTAGCCGTCAGCGCGCGCTGGGGAAAAAGACACAGTTACATAAACTACATTTCATTGAATTTCTAACGGTATCAGTCCGTTTAAGCTACAACTGTGGCGACACATATTCGTACCAACATGTATTTAGCGATATTTTTCTGACATTACTAGCTTGCATCGCTTTTAACAGTAAAGAGATTGACTGTGGGACTTAATTGAACTGATTTTGCACATTGTCTTTATAAATGAGATAAATGACACAATTGGACTCCAAAAAAAAACATTCTTCTTAATTTGACTTTATTACTGGAACTTAGCAGTTGCACAGGGCGCTGTGGCAGCGCTTTGTTTAAAAATTTAGATAAAAAGGTCATTGGTTACTGTGGGACCAATACTAGCCGTTACCGCGCGCTGAGAAAATAGAGACAGTTTCCAAAACTACATTTCATTGACTTTCTAACGGTATCAGTTCGTTTCAGGTACAACGCCTGCGTCTCATATTCGTACCAACATGTATTTAGCGATATTTTTCAGACATTACTAGGTTGCATCGCTTTTAACAGTGAAATGATTGACTGTGAGACTTAATTGAACTGATTTTGGACTTTGACCTTGTGAATGTAACAAATGAGGCAAGTGTACTCCAAGAAATAACTTTATTCTTAACTTGACTTGATTGCTGGAACTCAGCGATTACACTGGGCGCTGTGGTAGCGCTTTATTTAAAAGTTTAGTTAAATAAGACATTTTTTTCTGTGGGACCAATCCTAGCCGTCAGCGCGCGCTGGGGAAAAAGACACAGTTACATAAACTACATTTCATTGAATTTCTAACGGTATCAGTCCGTTTAAGCTACAACGGTGGCGACACATATTCGTACCAACATGTATTTAGCGATATTTTTCTGACATTACTAGCTTGCATCGCTTTTAACAGTGAAGAGATTGACTGTGAGATTTAATTGAACTGATTTTGCACATTGTCTTTATAAATGAGATAAATGACACAATTGGACTCTAGAAAATAACATTCTTCTTAATTTGACATGATTGCTGTATCTCAGCGATTACACTGGACGCTGTGGTAGCGTTTCATTTAAAAATTTAGATAAATAAGTCATTTGTTACTGTGTGACCAATCCTAGCCATTAGCTCGCGCTGAGAAAATAGAGACAGTTTCCAAAACTACATTTCATTGACTTTCTAAAGGAATCAGTCCGTTTCAGGTACAACGCTTGCGTCTCATATTCGTACCAACATGTATTTACCGATATTTTTCTGACATTACTAGCTTGCATCGCTTTTAACAGTGAAACGATTGACTGTGAGACTTATATAAACTGATTTTGGACTTTGACTTTATAAATGAGATAAATGACACAATTGGACTCTAGAAAATAACATTCTTCTTAATTTGACGTGATTGCTGTATCTCAGCGATTACACTGGACGCTGTGGTAGCGTTTCATTTAAAAATTTAGATAAATAAGTCATTTGTTACTGTGTGACCAATCCTAGCCGTTAGCGCGCGCTGAGAAAATAGAGACAGTTTCCAAAACTACATTTCATTGACTTTCTAAAGGAATCAGTCCGTTTCAGGTACAACGCTTGCGTCTCATATTCGTACCAACATGTATTTACCGATATTTTTCTGACATTACTAGCTTGCATCGCTTTTAACAGTGAAATGATTGACTGTGAGACTTAATTGAACTGATTTAGGACTTTGACCTTGTGAATGTAACAAATGTGGCAAGTGTACTCCAAGAAATAACTTTATTCTTAACTTGACTTGATTGCTGGAACTCAGCGATTACACTGGACGCTGTGGTAGCGCTTTATTTAAAAGTTTAGATAAATAAGTCATTTTGTACTGTGGGACCAATCCTAGCAGTTAGCGCGCGCTGAAGAAATTGAGACAGATTTAAAAACTACATTTCATGGACTTTCTAACGGCATCAGTCCGTTTGAGTAACAACAGTTGACTCACAAATTCCTACCAATATGTATTCAGCGATATGTTTCTGACATTACTAGCTTGCACCACTTTTAACAGTGAAACGATTGACTGTGAGACTTGATTGAACTGATTTTGGACTTTGACTTTATAAATGAGATAAATGACACAATTGGACTCTAAAAAATAACATTCTTCTTAATTTGACATGATTGCTGTATCTCAGCGATTACACTGGGCGCTGTGGTAGCGTTTCATTTAAAAATTTAGATAAATAAATCATTTGTTACTGTGGGACCAATCTTTGCCGTTAGCGCGCGCTGAGAAAATAGAGACAGTTTTCAAAACTACATTTCATTGACTTTCTAACGGCATCAGTCCGTTTCAGGTACAACGCTTGCGTCTCATATTCGTACCAACATGTATTTACCGATATTTTTCTGACATTACTAGCTTGCATCGCTTTTAACAGTGAAATGATTGACTGTGAGACTTAATTGAACTGATTTTGGACTTTGACCTTGTGAATGTAACAAATGTGGCAAGTGTACTCCAAGAAATATCTTTATTCTTAACTTGACTTGATTGCTGGAACTCAGCGATTACACTGGGCGCTGTGGTAGCGCTTTATTTAAAAGTTTAGATAAATAAGTCATTTTGTACTGTGGGACCAATCCTAGCAGTTAGCGCGCGCTGAAGAAAATGAGACAGATTTAAAAACTACATTTCATGGACTTTCTAACGGCATCAGTCGGTTTGAGTAACAACGGTTGACTCACAATTTCCTACCAATATGTATTCAGCGATATGTTTCTGACATTACTAGCTTGCACCACTTTTAACAGTGAAACGATTGACTGTGAGACTTGATTGAACTGATTTTGGACTTTGACTTTATAAATGAGATAAATGACACAATTGGACTCTAAAAAATAACATTCTGCTTAATTTGACATGATTGCTGTATCTCAGCGATTACACTGGGCGCTGTGGTAGCGTTTCATTTAAAAATTTAGATAAATAAATCATTTGTTACTGTGGGACCAATCTTTGCCGTTAGCGCGCGTTGAGAAAATAGAGACAGTTTTCAAAACTACATTTCATTGACTTTCTAACGGCATCAGTCCGTTTGAGTTTCAACGGTTGCGTCTCATATTCGTACCAACATGTATTTAGCAATATGTTTCTGATATTACTAGGTTGCATCGCTTTTACCAGTGAAACCATTGACTGTGAGACTTAATTGAACGGATTTTGGACTTTGACTTTATAAATGAGATAAATGACACAATTGGTCTATAAGTAGTAACATTCTTCTTAATATGACATGCTTGCTGTATCTCAGCGATTACACTGGGTGCTGTGGCAGCGTTTCATTTGAAGATTTAGATAAATGAGTCAATTTGTACTGTTGGACCAATCCTAGCCGTTAGCGCGTGCTGAGAAAATAGAGACAGTTTCCAAAAACACATTTCATTAACTTTCTAACGGCATTAGTCCGTTTCAGGTACAACGCTTGCGTCTCATATTCGTACCAACATGTATTTAGCAATATTTTTCTGACATTACTAGCTTGCATCGCTTTTAACAGTGAAACGATTGACTGTGAGACTTAATTTAACTGATTTTGGACTTTGACTATATAAATGAGATAAATGACACAATTGGACTCTAAAAAATAACATTCTTCTTAATTTGACATGATTGCTGTATCTCAGCGATTACACTGGGCGCAGTGGTAGGGTTTCCTTCAAAAATTTAGATAAATAAGTCATTGGTTACTGTGGGACCAATACTAACTGTTAGCGCGCGCTGAAAAAATAGAGACAGTTTCCAAAACTACATTTCATTGACTTTCTAACGGTATCAGTTCGTTTCTGGTACAACGCTTGCGTCTCATATTCGTACCAACATGTATTTAGCGATATTTTTCTGACATTACTAGCTTGCATCGATTTTAACAGTGAAACGATTGACTGTGAGACTTAATTGAACTGATTTTGGACTTTGACTTTATAAATGAGATAAATGACACAATTGGACTCTAAAAAATAACATTCTTCTTAATTTGACATGATTGCTGTATCTCAGCGATTACACTGGGCGCTGTGGTAGCGTTTCATTTAAAAATTTAGATAAATAAGTCATTTGTTACTGTGGGACCATTCTTTGCCGTTAGCGCGCGCTGAGAAAATAGAGACAGTTTCCAAAACTACATTTCATTAACTTTCTAACGGTATCAGTCCGTTTCAGGTACAACGCTTGCGTCTCATATTCGTACCAACATGTATTTAGCGACATTTTTCTGACATTACTAGCTTGCATCGCTTTTAACAGTGAAGATTTTGACTGTGAGACTTAATTGAACTGATTTAGGACTTTGACTTGTGATTGTAACAAATGTGGCAAGTGTACTCCAAGAAATAACTTTATTCTTAACTTGACTTGATTGCTGGAATTCAGCGATTACACTGGGCGCTGTGGTAGCGCTTCATTTAAAAGTTTAGATAAATAAGTCATTTTTTTCTGTGGGACCAATCCTAGCCGTCAGCGCGCGCTGGGGAAAAAGACACAGTTACATAAACTACATTTCATTGAATTTCTAACGGTGACAGTCCGTTTAAGCTACAACGGTGGCGTCACATATTCGTACCAACATGTATTTAGCGATATTTTTCTGACATTACTAGCTTGCACCGCTTTTAACAGTGAAACGATTGACTGTGGGACTTAATTGAACTGATTTTGCACAATGTCTTTATAAATGGGATAAATGACACAATTGGACTCCAAAAATAACATTCTTCTTAATTTGACTTGATTACTGGAACTCAGCAGTTGCACAGGGCGCTGTGGCAGCGCTTTGTTTAAAAATTTAGATAATTAAGTCAATTTGTACTGTGGGACCAATCCTAGCAGTTAGCGCGCGCTGAAGAAATTGAGACAGATTTAAAAACTACATTTCATGGACTTTCTAACGGCATCAGTCCGTTTGAGTAACAACGGTTGACTCACAAATTCGTACCAATATGTATTCAGCGATATGTTTCTGACATTACTAGCTTGCATCGCTTTTAACAGTGAAACGATTGACTGTGAGACTTAATTGAACTGATTTTGGACTTTGACTTTATAAATGAGATAAATGACACAATTGGACTCTAAAAAATAACAATCTTCTTAATTTAACATGATTGCTGTATCTCAGCGATTACACTGGGCGCAGTGGTAGAGTTTCCTTTAAAAATTTAGATAAATAAGCCATTTGTTACTGTGGGAACAATACTAGCTGTTAGCGCGCGCTGAGAAAATAGAGACAGTTTCCAAAACTACATTTCATTGACTTTCTAACGGTATGAGTTCGTTTCAGGTACAACGCTTGCGTCTTACATTCGTACCAATATGTATTCAGCGATATGTTTCTGACATTACTAGCTTGCACCACTTTTAAGAGTGAAACGATTGACTGTGAGACTTAATTGAACTGATTTTGGACTTTGACTTTATAAATGAGATAAATGACACAATTGGACTCTAAAAAATAACATTCTTCTTAATTTGACATGATTGCTGTATCTCAGCGATTACACTGGGCGCTGTGGTAGCGTTTCATTTAAAAATTTAGATAAATAAGTCATTTGTTACTGTGGGACCAATCTTTGCCGTTAGCGCGCTGAGAAAATAGAGACAGTTTTCAAAACTACATTTCATGGACTTTCTAACGGCATCAGTCCGTTTGAGTAACAACGGTTGACTCACAAATTCGTACCAATATGTATTCAGCGATATGTTTCTGACATTACTAGCTTGCATCGCTTTTAACAGTGAAACGATTGACTGTGAGACTTAATTGAACTGATTTTGGACTTTGACTTTATAAATGAGATAAATGACACAATTGGACTCTAAAAAATAACATTCTTCTTAATTTAACATGATTGCTGTATCTCAGCGATTACACTGGGCGCAGTGGTAGAGTTTCCTTTGAAAATTTAGATAAATTAATCATTTGTTACTGTGGGACCAATACTAGCTGTTAGCGCGCGCTGAGAAAATAGAGACAGTTTCCAAAACTACATTTGATTGACTTTCTAACGGTATGAGTTCGTTTCAGGTACAACGCTTGCGTCTTATATTCGTTCCAATATGTATTCAGCGATATGTTTCTGACATTACTAGCTTGCACCACTTTTAACAGTGAAACGATTGACTGTGAGACTTAATTGAACTGATTTTGGACTTTGACTTTATAAATGAGATAAATGACACAATTGGACTCTAAAAAATAACATTCTTCTTAATTTGACATGATTGCTGTATCTCAGCGATTACACTGGGCGCTGTGGTAGCGTTTCATTTAAAAATTTAGATAAATAAGTCATTTGTTACTGTGGGACCAATCTTTGCCGTTAGCGCGCTGAGAAAATAGAGACAGTTTTCAAAACTACATTTCATTAACTTTCTAACGGCATCAGTCCGTTTGAGTTTCAACGGTTGCGTCACATATGTGTACCAACATGTATTTAGCGATAGGTTTCTGATATTACTAGGTTGCATCGCTTTTACCAGTGAAACCATTGACTGTGAGACTTAATTGAACTGATTTTGGACTTTGACTTTATAAATGAGATAAATGACACAATTGGTCTATAAGAAGTAACATTCTTCTTAATATGACATGCTTGCTGTATCTCAGCGATTACACTGGGCGCTGTGGCAGCGTTTCATTTGAAAATTTAGATAAATGAGTCAATTTGTACTGTTGGACCAATCCTAGCCGTTAGCGCGTGCTGAGAAAATAGAGACAGTTTCCAAAACTACATTTCATTAACTTTCTAACGGTATCAGTCCGTTTCAGGTACAACGCTTGCGTCTCATATTCGTACCAACATGTATTTAGCGATATTTTTCTGACATTACTAGCTTGCATCGCTTTTAACAGTGAAACGATTGACTGTGAGACTTAATTGAACTGATTTTGGACTTTGACTTTATAAATGAGATAAATGACACAATTGGACTCTAAAAAATAACATTCTTCTTAATTTAACATGATTGCTGTATCTCAGCGATTACACTGGGCGCAGTGGTAGAGTTTCCTTTAAAAATTTAGATAAATAAGTCATTTGTTACTGTGGGACCAATACTAGCTGTTAGCGCGCGCTGAGAAAATAGAGACAGTTTCCAAAACTACATTTCATTGACTTTCTAACGGTATGAGTTCGTTTCAGGTGCAACGCTTGCGTCTTACATTCGTACCAATATGTATTCAGCGATATGTTTCTGACATTACTAGCTTGCACCACTTTTAACAGTGAAACGATTGACTGTGAGACTTAATTGAACTGATTTTGGACTTTGACTTTATAAATAAGATAAATGACACAATTGGACTCTAAAAAATAACATTCTTCTTAATTTGACATGATTGCTGTATCTCAGTGATTACACTGGGCGCTGTGGTAGCGTTTCATATAAAAATTTAGATAAATAAGTCATTTGTTACTGTGGGACCAATCTTTGCCGTTAGCGCGCGCTGAGAAAATAGAGACAGTTTTCAAAACTACATTTCATTGACTTTCTAACGGCATCAGTCCGTTTGAGTTTCAACGGTTGCGTCACATATGTGTACCAACATGTATTTAGCGATATGTTTCTGATATTACTAGGTTGCATCGCTTTTACCAGTGAAACCATTGACTGTGAGACTTAATTGAACTGATTTTGGACTTTGACTTTATAAATGAGATAAATGACACAATTGGTCTATAAGAAGTAACATTCTTCTTAATATGACATGCTTGCTGTATCTCAGCGATTACACTGGGCGCTGTGGCAGCGTTTCATTTGAAAATTTAGATAAATGAGTCAATTTGTATTGTTGGACCAATCCTAGCCGTTAGCGCGTGCTGAGAAAATAGAGACAGTTTCCAAAACTACATTTCATTAACTTTCTAACGGTATCAGTCCGTTTCAGGTACAACGCTTGCGTCTCATATTCGTACCAACATGTATTTAGCGATATTTTTCTGACATTACTAGCTTGCATCGCTTTTAACAGTGAAACGATTGACTGTGAGACTTAATTGAACTGATTTTGGACTTTGACTTTATAAATGAGATAAATGACACAATTGGACTCTAAAAAATAACATTCTTCTTAATTTGACATGATTGCTGTATCTCAGCGATTACACTGGGCGCAGTGGTAGAGTTTCCTTTAAAAATTTAGATAAATAATTCATTTGTTACTGTGGGACCAATACTAGCTGTTAGCGCACGCTGAGAAAATAGAGACAGTTTCCAAAACTACATTTCATTGACTTTCTAACGGTATGAGTTCGTTTCAGGTGCAACGCTTGCGTCTTACATTCGTACCAATATGTATTCAGCGATATGTTTCTGACATTACTAGCTTGCACCACTTTTAACAGTGAAACGATTGACTGTGAGACTTAATTGAACTGATTTTGGACTTTGACTTTATAAATAAGATAAATGACACAATTGGACTCTAAAAAATAACATTCTTCTTAATTTGACATGATTGCTGTATCTCAGTGATTACACTGGGCGCTGTGGTAGCGTTTCATATAACAATTTAGATAAATAAGTCATTTGTTACTGTGGGACCAATCTTTGCCGTTAGCGCGCGCTGAGAAAATAGAGACAGTTTTCAAAACTACATTTCATTGACTTTCTAACGGCATCAGTCCGTTTGAGTTTCAACGGTTGCGTCACATATGTGTACCAACATGTATTTAGCGATATGTTTCTGATATTACTAGGTTGCATCGCTTTTACCAGTGAAACCATTGACTGTGAGACTTAATTGAACTGATTTTGGACTTTGACTTTATAAATGAGATAAATGACACAATTGGTCTATAAGAAGTAACATTCTTCTTAATATGACATGCTTGCTGTATCTCAGCGATTACACTGGGCGCTGTGGCAGCGTTTCATTTGAAAATTTAGATAAATGAGTCAATTTGTATTGTTGGACCAATCCTAGCCGTTAGCGCGTGCTGAGAAAATAGAGACAGTTTCCAAAACTACATTTCATTAACTTTCTAACGGTATCAGTCCGTTTCAGGTACAACGCTTGCGTCTCATATTCGTACCAACATGTATTTAGCGATATTTTTCTGACATTACTAGCTTGCATCGCTTTTAACAGTGAAACGATTGACTGTGAGACTTAATTGAACTGATTTTGGACTTTGACTTTATAAATGAGATAAATGACACAATTGGACTCTAAAAAATAACATTCTTCTTAATTTGACATGATTGCTGTATCTCAGCGATTACACTGGGCGCAGTGGTAGAGTTTCCTTTAAAAATTTAGATAAATAATTCATTTGTTACTGTGGGACCAATACTAGCTGTTAGCGCACGCTGAGAAAATAGAGACAGTTTCCAAAACTACATTTCATTGACTTTCTAACGGTATGAGTTCCTTTCAGGTACAACGCTTGCGTCTTACATTCGTACCAATATGTATTCAGCGATATGTTTCTGACATTACTAGCTTGCAACACTTTTAACACTGAAACGATTGACTGTGAGACTTAATTGAACTGATTTTGGACTTTGACTTTATAAATAAGATAAATGACACAATTGGACTCTAAAAATAACATTCTTCTTAATTTGACATGATTGCTGCATCTCAGCGATTACACTGGGCGCTGTGGTAGCGTTTCATTTAAAAATTTAGATAAATAAGTCATTTGTTACTGTGGGACCACTCCTAGCCGTTAGCGCCCGCTGAAGAAATAGAGACAGATTTAAAAACTACATTTCATGGATTTTCTAATGGCATCAGTCCGTTTGAGTAACAACGGTTGCGTCACATGTTCGTACCAAAATGTATTAAGCGATGTTCTTCTGACATTACTAGGTTGCAACGCTTTTAACCGCGAAGCGATTGAATGTGGGACTTAATAGAACTGATTTTGGACATTGACCTTATAAATGAGATAAATGACACAATTGGACTCCAAGAAATAAAATTCTTCTTAATTTGACTTGATTGCTGTATCTCAGCGATTACACTGGGCGCTGTGGTAGCGTTTCATTTGAAAATTTAGATAAATGAGTCAATTTGTACTGTTGGACCAATCCTAGCCGTTAGCGCGTGCTGAGAAAATAGAGACAGTTTCCAAAACTACATTTCATTAACTTTCTAACGGTATCAGTCCGTTTCAGGTACAACGCTTGCGTCTCATATTCGTACCAACATGTATTTAGCGATATTTTTCTGACATTACTAGCTTGCATCGCTTTTAACAGTGAAACGATTGACTGTGAGACTTAATTGAACTGATTTTGGACTTTGACTTTATAAATGAGATAAATGACACAATTGGACTCTAAAAAATAACATTCTTCTTAATTTGACATGATTGCTGTATCTCAGCGATTACACTGGGCGCAGTGGTAGAGTTTCCTTTAAAAATTTAGATAAATAATTCATTTGTTACTGTGGGACCAATACTAGCTGTTAGCGCACGCTGAGAAAATAGAGACAGTTTCCAAAACTACATTTCATTGACTTTCTAACGGTATGAGTTCCTTTCAGGTACAACGCTTGCGTCTTACATTCGTACCAATATGTATTCAGCGATATGTTTCTGACATTACTAGCTTGCAACACTTTTAACACTGAAACGATTGACTGTGAGACTTAATTGAACTGATTTTGGACTTTGACTTTATAAATAAGATAAATGACACAATTGGACTCTAAAAATAACATTCTTCTTAATTTGACATGATTGCTGCATCTCAGCGATTACACTGGGCGCTGTGGTAGCGTTTCATTTAAAAATTTAGATAAATAAGTCATTTGTTACTGTGGGACCACTCCTAGCCGTTAGCGCCCGCTGAAGAAATAGAGACAGATTTAAAAACTACATTTCATGGATTTTCTAATGGCATCAGTCCGTTTGAGTAACAACGGTTGCGTCACATGTTCGTACCAAAATGTATTAAGCGATGTTCTTCTGACATTACTAGGTTGCAACGCTTTTAACCGCGAAGCGATTGAATGTGGGACTTAATAGAACTGATTTTGGACATTGACCTTATAAATGAGATAAATGACACAATTGGACTCCAAGAAATAAAATTCTTCTTAATTTGACTTGATTGCTGTATCTCAGCGATTACACTGGGCGCTGTGGTAGCGTTTCATTTGAAAATTTAGATAAATGAGTCAATTTGTACTGTTGGACCAATCCTAGCCGTTAGCGCGTGCTGAGAAAATAGAGACAGTTTCCAAAACTACATTTCATTAACTTTCTAACGGTATCAGTCCGTTTCAGGTACAACGCTTGCGTCTCATATTCGTACCAACATGTATTTAGCGATATTTTTCTGACATTACTAGCTTGCATCGCTTTTAACAGTGAAACAATTGACTGAGAGACTTAATTGAACTGATTTTGGACTTTGACCTTGTGAATGTAACAAATGAGGCAAGTGTACTCCAAGAAATAACTTTATTCTTAACTTGACTTGATTGGTGGAACTCAGCAATTACACTGGGCGCTGTAATAGCGCTTTATTTAAAAGTTTAGATAAATAAGTCATTTTTTTCTGTGGGACTAATCCTAGCCGTCAGCGCGCGCTGGGAAAAAAGACACAGTTACATAAACTACATTTCATTAACTTTCTAACGGTATCAGTCCGTTTCAGGTACAACGCTTGCGTCTCATATTCGTACCAACATGTATTTAGCGATATTTTTCTGACATTACTAGCTTGCATCGCTTTTAACAGTGAAACGATTGACTGTGAGACTTAATTAAACTGATTTTGGACTTTGACTTTATAAATTAGATAAATGACACAATTGGACTCTAAAAAATAACATTCTTCTTAATTTGACGTGATTGCTGTATCTCAGCGATTACACTGGGCGCAGTGGTAGAGTTTCCTTTAAAAATTTAGATAAATAAGTCATTTGTTACTGTGGGACCAATACTAGCTGTTAGCGCGCTGAGAAAATAGAGACAGTTTCCAAAACTACATTTCATTGACTTTCTAACGGTATCAGTTCGTTTCAGGTACAACTCTTGCGTCTCAAATTCGTACCAATATGTATTCAGCGATATGTTTCTGACATTACTAGCTTGCACCACTTTTAACAGTGAAACGATTAACTGTGAGACCTAATTGAACTGATTTTGGACTTTGACTTTATAATTGAGATAAATGACACAATTGGACTCTAAGAAATAACATTCTTCTTAATTTTACATAATTGCTGTATCTCAGCGATTACACTGGGCGCTGTGGTAGCGTTTCATTTAAAAATTTAGATAAATAAGTCATTTGTTACTGTGGGACCAATCTTTGCCGTTAGCGCGCGCTGAGAAAATAGAGACAGTTTTCAAAACTACATTTCATTGACTTTCTAACGGCATCAGTCCGTTTGAGTTTCAACGGTTGCGTCACATATGTGTACCAACATGTATTTAGCGATATGTTTCTGATATTATTAGGTTGCATCGGTTTTACCAGTGAAACCATTGACTGTGAGACTTAATTGAACTGATTTTGGACTTTGACTTTATAAATGAGATAAATGACACAATTGGACTCTAAAAAATAACATTCTTCTTAATTTGACATGATTGCTGTATCTCAGCGATTACACTGGGTGCAGTGGTAGAGTTTCCTTTAAAAATTTAGATAAATAAGTCATTTGTTACTGTGGGACCAATCCTAGTCGTTAGCGCCCGCTGAAGAAATAGAGACAGATTTAAAAACTACATTTCATGGACTTTCTAACGGCATCAGTCCGTTTGAGTAACAACGGTTGCGTCACATATTCGTACCAACATGTATTAACGATGTTCTTCTGACATTAGTAGGTTGCAACGCTTTTAACCGTGAAGCGATTGAATGTGGGACTTAATTGAACTGATTTTGGACATTGACCTTACAAATGAGATAAATGACACAATTGGACTCTAAGAAGTAACATTCTTCTTAATATGCCATGCTCAGCGATTACACTGAGCGCTGTGGCAGCGCTTCATTTAAAAATGTAGATAAATAAGTCATTTGTTACTGTGGGACCAATCCTTGCCGTTAGCGCGAGCTGAGAAAATAGAGACAGTTTTCAAAACTACATTTCATTGACTTTCTAACGGCATCAGTCCGTTTGAGTTTCAACGGTTGCGTCACATATGTGTACCAACATGTATTTAGCGATATGTTTCTGATATTACTAGGTTGCATCGCTTTTACCAGTGAAACCATTGACTGTGAGACTTAATTGAACTGATTTTGGACTTTGACTTTATAAATGAGATAAATGACACAATTGGACTATAAGAAGAAACATTCTTCTTAATATGACATGCTTGCTGTATCTCAGCGATTACACTGGGCGCTGTGGCAGCGTTTCATTTGAAAATTTAGATAAATGAGTCTATTTGTACTGTTGGACCAATCCTAGCCGTTAGCGCGTGCTGAGAAAATAGAGACAGTTTCCAAAACTACATTTCATTAACTTTCTAACGGTATCAGTCCGTTTCAGGTACAACGCTTGCGTCTCATATTCGTACCAACATGTATTTAGCGACATTTTTCTGACATTACTAGCTTGCATCGCTTTTAACAGTGAAACGATTGACTCTGAGACATAATTGAGCTGATTTTGGACTTTGACCTTGTGAGTGTAACAAATGAGGCAAGTGTACTCCAAGAAATAACTTTATTCTTAACTTGACTTGATTGCTGGAACTCAGCGATTACACTGGGCGCTGTAATAGCGCTTTATTTAAAAGTTTAGATAAATAAGTCATTTTTTTCTGTGGGACCAATCCTAGCCGTCAGCGCGCGCTGGGGAAAAAGACACAGTTACATAAACTACATTTCATTGAATTTCTAACGGTATCAGTGCTTTTAAGCTGCAACGGTTGCGTCACATATTCGTACCAACATGTATTTAGCGATATTTTCTGACATTACTAGCTTGCATCGCTTTTAACAGTGAAGATTTTGACTGTGGGACTTAATTGAACTTTTTTTGCACATTGACTTTTTAAATGAGATAAATGACACAATTGGACTCCAAAAAATAACATTCTTCCTAATTTGACTTGATTACTGGAACTTAGCAGTTACACAGGTCGCTGTGGCAGCGCTTTGTTTAAAAATTTAGATAATTAAGTCAATTTGTACTGTGGGACCAATCCTAGCCGTTAGCGCCCACTGAGAAAATAGAGACAGTTTTCAAAACTACAATTCATTGACTTTCTAACGGCATCAGTCCGTTTGAGTTTCAACGGTTGCGTCACATATGTGTACCAACATGTATTTAGCGATATTTTTCAGACATTACTAGGTTGCATCGCTTTTAACAGTGAAACGATTGACTGTGAGACTTATATAAACTGATTTTGGACTTTGACTTTATAAATGAGATAAATGACACAATTGGACTATAAGAAGAAACATTCTTCTTAATATGACATGCTTGCTGTATCTCAGCGATTACACTGGGCGCTGTGGCAGCGTTTCATTTGAAAATTTAGATAAATGAGTCTATTTGTACTGTTGGACCAATCCTAGCCGTTAGCGCGTGCTGAGAAAATAGAGACAGTTTCCAAAACTACATTTCATTAACTTTCTAACGGTATCAGTCCGTTTCAGGTACAACGCTTGCGTCTCATATTCGTACCAACATGTATTTAGCGACATTTTTCTGACATTACTAGCTTGCATCGCTTTTAACAGTGAAACGATTGACTCTGAGACATAATTGAGCTGATTTTGGACTTTGACCTTGTGAGTGTAACAAATGAGGCAAGTGTACTCCAAGAAATAACTTTATTCTTAACTTGACTTGATTGCTGGAACTCAGCGATTACACTGGGCGCTGTAATAGCGCTTTATTTAAAAGTTTAGATAAATAAGTCATTTTTTTCTGTGGGAACAATCCTAGCCGTCAGCGCGCGCTGGGGAAAAAGACACAGTTACATAAACTACATTTCATTGAATTTCTAACGGTATCAGTGCTTTTAAGCTACAACGGTTGCGTCACATATTCGTACCAACATGTATTTAGCGATATTTTCTGACATTACTAGCTTGCATCGCTTTTAACAGTGAAGATTTTGACTGTGGGACTTAATTGAACTTTTTTTGCACATTGACTTTTTAAATGAGATAAATGACACAATTGGACTCCAAAAAATAACATTCTTCCTAATTTGACTTGATTACTGGAACTTAGCAGTTACACAGGTCGCTGTGGCAGCGCTTTGTTTAAAAATTTAGATAATTAAGTCAATTTGTACTGTGGGACCAATCCTAGCCGTTAGCGCCCACTGAGAAAATAGAGACAGTTTTCAAAACTACAATTCATTGAATTTCTAACGGCATCAGTCCGTTTGAGTTTCAACGGTTGCGTCACATATGTGTACCAACATGTATTTAGCGATATTTTTCAGACATTACTAGGTTGCATCGCTTTTAACAGTGAAACGATTGACTGTGAGACTTATATAAACTGATTTTGGACTTTGACTTTATAAATGAGATAAATGAC
The DNA here is from genome assembly GCF_029227915.1 of Hydractinia symbiolongicarpus. Lineage (NCBI taxonomy): Eukaryota > Metazoa > Cnidaria > Hydrozoa > Anthoathecata > Hydractiniidae > Hydractinia > Hydractinia symbiolongicarpus. The sequence continues at coordinate 35,665,052 of NC_079878.1, read as the reverse complement.
ACAATTGGACTCTAAAAAATAACATTCTTCTTAATTTGACATGATTGCTGTATCTCAGCGATTACACTGGGCGCAGTGGTAGAGTTTCCTTTAAAAATTTAGATAAATAATTCATTTGTTACTGTGGGACCAATACTAGCTGTTAGCGCACGCTGAGAAAATAGAGACAGTTTCCAAAACTACATTTCATTGACTTTCTAACGGTATGAGTTCCTTTCAGGTACAACGCTTGCGTCTTACATTCGTACCAATATGTATTCAGCGATATGTTTCTGACATTACTAGCTTGCACCACTTTTAACACTGAAACGATTGACTGTGAGACTTAATTGAACTGATTTTGGACTTTGACTTTATAAATGAGATAAATGACACAATTGGACTCTAAAAATAACATTCTTCTTAATTTGACATGATTGCTGCATCTCAGCGATTACACTGGGCGCTGTGGTAGCGTTTCATTTAAAAATTTAGATAAATAAGTCATTTGTTACTGTGGGACCACTCCTAGCCGTTAGCGCCCGCTGAAGAAATAGAGACAGATTTAAAAACTACATTTCATGGACTTTCTAATGGCATCAGTCCGTTTGAGTAACAACGGTTGCGTCACATGTTCGTACCAAAATGTATTAAGCGATGTTCTTCTGACATTACTAGGTTGCAACGCTTTTAACCGCGAAGCGATTGAATGTGGGACTTAATAGAACTGATTTTGGACATTGACCTTATAAATGAGATAAATGACACAATTGGACTCCAAGAAATAAAATTCTTCTTAATTTGACTTGATTGCTGTATCTCAGCGATTACACTGGGCGCTGTGGCAGCGTTTCATTTGAAAATTTAGATAAATGAGTCAATTTGTACTGTTGGACCAATCCTAGCCGTTAGCGCGTGCTGAGAAAATAGAGACAGTTTCCAAAACTACATTTCATTAACTTTCTAACGGTATCAGTCCGTTTCAGGTACAACGCTTGCGTCTCATATTCGTACCAACATGTATTTAGCGATATTTTTCTGACATTACTAGCTTGCATCGCTTTTAACAGTGAAACGATTGACTGAGAGACTTAATTGAACTGATTTTGGACTTTGACCTTGTGAATGTAACAAATGAGGCAAGTGTACTCCAAGAAATAACTTTATTCTTAACTTGACTTGATTGGTGGAACTCAGCAATTACACTGGGCGCTGTAATAGCGCTTTATTTAAAAGTTTAGATAAATAAGTCATTTTTTTCTGTGGGACTAATCCTAGCCGTCATCGCGCGCTGGGAAAAAAGACACAGTTACATAAACTACATTTCATTAACTTTCTAACGGTATCAGTCCGTTTCAGGTACAACGCTTGCGTCTCATATTCGTACCAACATGTATTTAGCGATATTTTTCTGACATTACTAGCTTGCATCGCTTTTAACAGTGAAACGATTGACTGTGAGACTTAATTAAACTGATTTTGGACTTTGACTTTATAAATTAGATAAATGACACCATTGGACTCTAAAAGATAACATTCTTCTTAATTTGACGTGATTGCTGTATCTCAGCGATTACACTGGGCCAAGTGGTAGAGTTTCCTTTAAAAATTTAGATAAATAAGTCATTTGTTACTGTGGGACCAATACTAGCTGTTAGCGCGCTGAGAAAATAGAGACAGTTTCCAAAACTACATTTCATTGACTTTCTAACGGTATCAGTTCGTTTCAGATACAAGTCTTACGTCTCAAATTCGTACCAATATGTATTCAGCGATATGTTTCTGACATTACTAGCTTGCACCACTTTTAACAGTGAAACGATTAACTGTGAGACCTAATTAAACTGATTTTGGACTTTGACTTTATAATTGAGATAAATGACACAATTGACCTCTAAGAAATAACATTCTTCTTAATTTTACATGATTGCTGTATCTCAGCGATTACACTGGGCGCTGTGGTAGCGTTTCATTTAAAAATTTAGATAAATAAGTCATTTGTTACTGTGGGACCAATCTTTGCCGTTAGCGCGCGCTGAGAAAATAGAGACAGTTTTCAAAACTACATTTCATTGACTTTCTAACGGCATCAGTCCGTTTGAGTTTCAACGGTTGCGTCACATATGTGTACCAACATGTATTTAGCGATATGTTTCTGATATTATTAGGTTGCATCGCTTTTACCAGTGAAACCATTGACTGTGAGACTTAATTGAACTGATTTTGGACTTTGACCTTATAAATGAGATAAATGACACAATTGGACTCTAAAAAATAACATTCTTCTTAATTTGACATGATTGCTGTATCTCAGCGATTACACTGGGTGCAGTGGTAGAGTTTCCTTTAAAAATTTAGATAAATAAGTCATTTGTTACTGTGGGACCAATCCTAGTCGTTAGCGCCCGCTGAAGAAATAGAGACAGATTTAAAAACTACATTTCATGGACTTTCTAACGGCATCAGTCCGTTTGAGTAACAACGGTTGCGTCACATATTCGTACCAACATGTATTAACGATGTTCTTCTGACATTACTAGGTTGCAACGCTTTTAACCGTGAAGCGATTGAATGTGGGACTTAATTGAACTGATTTTGGACATTGACCTTACAAATGAGATAAATGACACAATTGGACTCTAAGAAGTAACATTCTTCTTAATATGCCATGCTTGCTGTATCTCAGCGATTACACTGAGCGCTGTGGCAGCGTTTCATTTAAAAATTTAGATAAATAAGTCATTTGTTACTGTGGGACCAATCCTTGCCGTTAGCGCGAGCTGAGAAAATAGAGACAGTTTTCAAAACTACATTTCATTGACTTTCTAACGGCATCAGTCCGTTTGAGTTTCAACGGTTGCGTCACATATGTGTACAAACATGTATTTAGCGATATGTTTCTGATATTACTAGGTTGCATCGCTTTTACCAGTGAAACCATTGACTGTGAGACTTAATTGAACTGATTTTGGACTTTGACTTTATAAATGAGATAAATGACACAATTGGACTATAAGAAGAAACATTCTTCTTAATATGACATGCTTGCTGTATCTCAGCGATTACACTGGGCGCTGTGGCAGCGTTTCATTTGAAAATTTAGATAAATGAGTCTATTTGTACTGTTGGACCAATCCTAGCCGTTAGCGCGTGCTGAGAAAATAGAGACAGTTTCCAAAACTACATTTCATTAACTTTCTAACGGTATCAGTCCGTTTCAGGTACAACGCTTGCGTCTCATATTCGTACCAACATGTATTTAGCGACATTTTTCTGACATTACTAGCTTGCATCGCTTTTAACAGTGAAACGATTGACTCTGAGACATAATTGAGCTGATTTTGGACTTTGACCTTGTGAGTGTAACAAATGAGGCAAGTGTACTCCAAGAAATAACTTCATTCTTAACTTGACTTGATTGCTGGAACTCAGCGATTACACTGGGCGCTGTAATAGCGCTTTATTTAAAAGTTTAGATAAATAAGTCATTTTTTTCTGTGGGACCAATCCTAGCCGTCAGCGCGCGCTGGGGAAAAAGACACAGTTACATAAACTACATTTCATTGAATTTCTAACGGTATCAGTGCTTTTAAGCTACAACGGTTGCGTCACATATTCGTACCAACATGTATTTAGCGATATTTTCTGACATTACTAGCTTGCATCGCTTTTAACAGTGAAGATTTTGACTGTGGGACTTAATTGAACTTTTTTTGCACATTGACTTTTTAAATGAGATAAATGACACAATTGGACTCCAAAAAATAACATTCTTTCTAATTTGACTTGATTACTGGAACTTAGCAGTTACACAGGTCGCTGTGGCAGCGCTTTGTTTAAAAATTTAGATAATTAAGTCAATTTGTACTGTGGGACCAATCCTAGCCGTTAGCGCCCACTGAGAAAATAGAGACAGTTTTCAAAACTACAATTCATTGACTTTCTAACGGCATCAGTCCGTTTGAGTTTCAACGGTTGCGTCACATATGTGTACCAACATGTATTTAGCGATATTTTTCAGACATTACTAGATTGCATCGCTTTTAACAGTGAAACGATTGACTGTGAGACTTATATAAACTGATTTTGGACTTTGACTTTATAAATGAGATAAATGACACAATTGGACTCTAAAAAATAACATTCTTCTTAATTTGACATGATTGCTGTATCTCAGCGATTACACTGGGCGCAGTGGTAGAGTTTCCTTTAAAAATTTAGATAAATAATTCATTTGTTACTGTGGGACCAATACTAGCTGTTAGCGCACGCTGAGAAAATAGAGACAGTTTCCAAAACTACATTTCATTGACTTTCTAACGGTATGAGTTCCTTTCAGGTACAACGCTTGCGTCTTACATTCGTACCAATATGTATTCAGCGATATGTTTCTGACATTACTAGCTTGCACCACTTTTAACACTGAAACGATTGACTGTGAGACTTAATTGAACTGATTTTGGACTTTGACTTTATAAATGAGATAAATGACACAATTGGACTCTAAAAATAACATTCTTCTTAATTTGACATGATTGCTGCATCTCAGCGATTACACTGGGCGCTGTGGTAGCGTTTCATTTAAAAATTTAGATAAATAAGTCATTTGTTACTGTGGGACCACTCCTAGCCGTTAGCGCCCGCTGAAGAAATAGAGACAGATTTAAAAACTACATTTCATGGACTTTCCAATGGCATCAGTCCGTTTGAGTAACAACGGTTGCGTCACATGTTCGTACCAAAATGTATTAAGCGATGTTCTTCTGACATTACTAGGTTGCAACGCTTTTAACCGCGAAGCGATTGAATGTGGGACTTAATAGAACTGATTTTGGACATTGACCTTATAAATGAGATAAATGACACAATTGGACTCCAAGAAATAAAATTCTTCTTAATTTGACTTGATTGCTGTATCTCAGCGATTACACTGGGCGCTGTGGCAGCGTTTCATTTGAAAATTTAGATAAATGAGTCAATTTGTACTGTTGGACCAATCCTAGCCGTTAGCGCGTGCTGAGAAAATAGAGACAGTTTCCAAAACTACATTTCATTAACTTTCTAACGGTATCAGTCCGTTTCAGGTACAACGCTTGCGTCTCATATTCGTACCAACATGTATTTAGCGATATTTTTCTGACATTACTAGCTTGCATCGCTTTTAACAGTGAAACGATTGACTGAGAGACTTAATTGAACTGATTTTGGACTTTGACCTTGTGAATGTAACAAATGAGGCAAGTGTACTCCAAGAAATAACTTTATTCTTAACTTGACTTGATTGGTGGAACTCAGCAATTACACTGGGCGCTGTAATAGCGCTTTATTTAAAAGTTTAGATAAATAAGTCATTTTTTTCTGTGGGACTAATCCTAGCCGTCAGCGCGCGCTGGGAAAAAAGACACAGTTACATAAACTACATTTCATTAACTTTCTAACGGTATCAGTCCGTTTCAGGTACAACGCTTGCGTCTCATATTCGTACCAACATGTATTTAGCGATATTTTTCTGACATTACTAGCTTGCATCGCTTTTAACAGTGAAACGATTGACTGTGAGACTTAATTAAACTGATTTTGGACTTTGACTTTATAAATTAGATAAATGACACAATTGGACTCTAAAAAATAACATTCTTCTTAATTTGACGTGATTGCTGTATCTCAGCGATTACACTGGGCGCAGTGGTAGAGTTTCCTTTAAAAATTTAGATAAATAAGTCATTTGTTACTGTGGGACCAATACTAGCTGTTAGCGCGCTGAGAAAATAGAGACAGTTTCCAAAACTACATTTCATTGACTTTCTAACGGTATCAGTTCGTTTCAGGTACAACTCTTGCGTCTCAAATTCGTACCAATATGTATTCAGCGATATGTTTCTGACATTACTAGCTTGCACCACTTTTAACAGTGAAACGATTAACTGTGAGACCTAATTGAACTGATTTTGGACTTTGACTTTATAATTGAGATAAATGACACAATTGGACTCTAAGAAATAACATTCTTCTTAATTTTACATGATTGCTGTATCTCAGCGATTACACTGGGCGCTGTGGTAGCGTTTCATTTAAAAATTTAGATAAATAAGTCATTTGTTACTGTGGGACCAATCTTTGCCGTTAGCGCGCGCTGAGAAAATAGAGACAGTTTTCAAAACTACATTTCATTGACTTTCTAACGGCATCAGTCCGTTTGAGTTGCAACGGTTGCGTCACATATGTGTACCAACATGTATTTAGCGATATGTTTCTGATATTACTAGGTTGCATCGCTTTTACCAGTGAAACCATTGACTGTGAGACTTAATTGAACTGATTTTGGACTTTGACTTTATAAATGAGATAAATGACACAATTGGACTATAAGAAGTAACATTCTTCTTAATATGACATGCTTGCTGTATCTCAGCGATTACACAGGGCGCTGTGGCAGCGCTTTGTTTAAAAATTTAGATAAATAAGTCATTTGTTACTGTGGGACCAATCCTAGCTGTTAGCGCGCTGAGAAAATAGAGACAGTTTCCAAAACTACATTTCATTGACTTTCTAACGGTATCAGTTCGTTTCAGGTACAACTCTTGCGTCTCAAATTCGTACCAATATGTATTCAGCGATATGTTTCTGACATTACTAGCTTGCACCACTTTTAACAGTGAAACGATTAACTGTGAGACCTAATTGAACTGATTTTGGACTTTGACTTTATAATTGAGATAAATGACACAATTGGACTCTAAGAAATAACATTCTTCTTAATTTTACATGATTGCTGTATCTCAGCGATTACACTGGGCGCTGTGGTAGCGTTTCATTTAAAAATTTAGATAAATAAGTCATTTGTTACTGTGGGACCAATCTTTGCCGTTAGCGCGCGCTGAGAAAATAGAGACAGTTTTCAAAACTACATTTCATTGACTTTCTAACGGCATCAGTCCGTTTGAGTTTCAACGGTTGCGTCACATATGTGTACCAACATGTATTTAGCGATATGTTTCTGATATTACTAGGTTGCATCGCTTTTACCAGTGAAACCATTGACTGTGAGACTTAATTGAACTGATTTTGGACTTTGACTTTATAAATGAGATAAATGACACAATTGGACTATAAGAAGTAACATTCTTCTTAATATGACATGCTTGCTGTATCTCAGCGATTACACAGGGCGCTGTGGCAGCGCTTTGTTTAAAAATTTAGATAATTAAGTCAATTTGTACTGTGGGACCAATCCTAGCCGTTAGCGCCCGCTGAAGAAATAGAGACAGATTTAAAAACTACATTTCATGGACTTTCTAATGGCATCAGTCCGTTTGAGTAACAACGGTTGCGTCACATATTCGTACCAACATGTATTAAGCGATGTTCTTCTGACATTACTAGGTTGCAACGCTTTTAACCGCGAAGCGATTGAATGTGGGACTTAATTGAACTGATTTTGGACATTGACCTTATAAATGAAATAAATGACACAATTGGACTCCAAGAAATAAAATTCTTCTTAATTTCACTTGATTGCTTTATCTCAGCGATTACACTGGGCGCTGTGGCAGCGTTTCATTTGAAAATTTAGATAAATGAGTCAATTTGTACTGTTGGACCAATCCTAGCCGTTAGCGCGTGCTGAGAAAATAGAGACAGTTTCCAAAACTACATTTCATTAACTTTCTAACGGTATCAGTCCGTTTCAGGTACAACGCTTGCGTCTCATATTCGTACCAACATGTATTTAGCGATATTTTTCTGACATTACTAGCTTGCATCGCTTTTAACAGTGAAATGATTGACTGTGAGACTTAATTGAACTGATTTTGGACTTTGACTTTATAAATGAGATAAATGACACAATTTTACTCTAAAAAATAACATTCTTCTTAATTTGACATGATTGCTGTATCTCAGCGATTACACTGAGCGCTGTGGCAGCGTTTCATTTAAAAATTTAGATAAATAAGTCATTTGTTACTGTGGGACCAATCCTTGCCGTTAGCGCGAGCTGAGAAAATAGAGACAGTTTTCAAAACTAAATTTCATTGACTTTCTAACGGCATCAGTCCGTTTGAGTTTCAACGGTTGCGTCACATATGTGTACCAACATGTATTTAGCGATATGTTTCTGATATTACTAGGTTGCATCGCTTTTACCAGTGAAACCATTGACTGTGAGACTTAATTGAACTGATTTTGGACTTTGACTTTATAAATGAGATAAATGACACAATTGGACTATAAGAAGAAACATTCTTCTTAATATGACATGCTTGCTGTATCTCAGCGATTACACTGGGCGCTGTGGCAGCGTTTCATTTGAAAATTTAGATAAATGAGTCTATTTGTACTGTTGGACCAATCCTAGCCGTTAGCGCGTGCTGAGAAAATAGAGACAGTTTCCAAAACTACATTTCATTAACTTTCTAACGGTATCAGTCCGTTTCAGGTACAACGCTTGCGTCTCATATTCGTACCAACATGTATTTAGCGACATTTTTCTGACATTACTAGCTTGCATCGCTTTTAACAGTGAAACGATTGACTCTGAGACATAATTGAGCTGATTTTGGACTTTGACCTTGTGAGTGTAACAAATGAGGCAAGTGTACTCCAAGAAATAACTTTATTCCTAACTTGACTTGATTGCTGGAACTCAGCGATTACACTGGGCGCTGTAATAGCGCTTTATTTAAAAGTTTAGATAAATAAGTCATTTTTTTCTGTGGGACCAATCCTAGCCGTCAGCGCGCGCTGGGGAAAGAGACACAGTTACATAAACTACATTTCATTGAATTTCTAACGGTATCAGTGCTTTTAAGCTACAACGGTTGCGTCACATATTCGTACCAACATGTATTTAGCGATATTTTCTGACATTACTAGCTTGCATCGCTTTTAACAGTGAAGATTTTGACTGTGGGACTTAATTGAACTTTTTTTGCACATTGACTTTTTAAATGAGATAAATGACACAATTGGACTCCAAAAAATAACATTCTTCCTAATTTGACTTGATTACTGGAACTTAGCAGTTACACAGGTCGCTGTGGCAGCGCTTTGTTTAAAAATTTAGATAATTAAGTCAATTTGTACTGTGGGACCAATCCTAGCCGTTAGCGCCCACTGAGAAAATAGAGACAGTTTTCAAAACTACAATTCATTGACTTTCTAACGGCATCAGTCCGTTTGAGTTTCAACGGTTGCGTCACATATGTGTACCAACATGTATTTAGCGATATTTTTCAGACATTACTAGGTTGCATCGCTTTTAACAGTGAAACGATTGACTGTGAGACTTATATAAACTGATTTTGGACTTTGACTTTATAAATGAGATAAATGACACAATTGGACTCTAGAAAATAACATTCTTCCTAATTTGACATGATTGCTCTATCTCAGCGATTACACTGGACGCTGTGGTAGCGTTTCATTTAAAAATTTAGATAAATAAGTCATTTGTTACTGTGTGACCAATCCTAGCCGTTAGCGCGTGCTGAGAAAATAGAGACAGTTTCCAAAACTACATTTCATTAAATTTCTAACGGTATCAGTCCGTTTCAGGTACAACGCTTGCGTCTCATATTCGTACCAACATGTATTTAGCGACATTTTTCTGACGGTTGCGTCACATATTCGTACCAACATGTATTTAGCGATATTTTCTGACATTACTAGCTTGCATCGCTTTTAACAGTGAAGATTTTGACTGTGGGACTTAATTGAACTTTTTTTGCACTTTGACTTTATAAATGAGATAAATGACACAATTGGACTCTAAAAAATAAAATTCTTCTTAATGTGACATGATTGCTGTATCTCAGCGATTACACTGGGCGCTGTGGTAGAGGTTCATTTCAAAATTCAGATAAAAAGGTCATTGGTTACTGTGGGACTAATCCTAGCCGTTAGCGCTCGCTGAGAAAATAGAGACAGTTTCCAAAACTACATTTCGTTGACTTTCTAACGGTATCAGTTCGTTTCAGGTACAACGCCTGCGTCTCATATTCGTACCAACATGTATTCAGCGATATTTTTCTGACATTACTAGCTTGCATCGCTTTTAACAGTGAAACGATTGACTGTGAGATTTAATTGAACTGATTTTGGTCTTTGACTTTATAAATGAAAAAAATGACACAATTGGACTCTAAAAAATAAAATTCTTCTTAATGTGACATGATTGCTGTATCTCAGCGATTACACTGGGCGCTGTGGTAGAGGTTCATTTCAAAATTCAGATAAAAAGGTCATTGGTTACTGTGGCACCAATCCTAGCCGTTAGCGCTCGCTGAGAAAATAGAGACAGTTTCCAAAACTACATTTCATTAAATTTCTAACGGTATCAGTCCGTTTCAGGTACAACGCTTGCGTCTCATATTCGTACCAACATGTATTTAGCGACATTTTTCTGACGGTTGCGTCACATATTCGTACCAACATGTATTTAGCGATATTTTCTGACATTACTAGCTTGCATCGCTTTTAACAGTGAAGATTTTGACTGTGGGACTTAATTGAACTTTTTTTGCACTTTGACTTTATAAATGAGATAAATGACACAATTGGACTCTAAAAAATAAAATTCTTCTTAATGTGACATGATTGCTGTATCTCAGCGATTACACTGGGCGCTGTGGTAGAGGTTCATTTCAAAATTCAGATAAAAAGGTCATTGGTTACTGTGGGACTAATCCTAGCCGTTAGCGCTCGCTGAGAAAATAGAGACAGTTTCCAAAACTACATTTCATTGACTTTCTAACGGTATCAGTTCGTTTCAGGTACAACGCCTGCGTCTCATATTCGTACCAACATGTATTCAGCGATATTTTTCTGACATTACTAGCTTGCATCGCTTTTAACAGTGAAACGATTGACTGTGAGATTTAATTGAACTGATTTTGGACTTTGACTTTATAAATGAGAAAAATGACACAATTGGACTCTAAAAAATAAAATTCTTCTTAATGTGACATGATTGCTGTATCTCAGCGATTACACTGGGCGCTGTGGTAGAGGTTCATTTCAAAATTCAGATAAAAAGGTCATTGGTTACTGTGGCACCAATCCTAGCCGTTAGCGCTCGCTGAGAAAATAGAGACAGTTTCCAAAACTACATTTCATTGACTTTCTAACGGTATCAGTTCGTTTCAGGTACAACGCCTGCGTCTCATATTTGTACCAACATGTATTTAGCGATATTTTTCAGACATTACTAGGTTGCATCGCTTTTAACAGTGAAACGATTGACTGTGGGACTTAATTGAACTTTTTTTGCACTTTGACTTTATAAATGAGATAAATGACACAATTGGACTCTAAAAAATAACATTCTTCTTAATTTGACATGATTGCTGTATCTCAGCGATTGCACTGGGCGCTGTGGTAGCGTTTCATTTAAAAATTTAGATAAATAAATCATTTGTTACTGTGGGACCAATCTTTGCCGTTAGGGCGCGCTGAGAAAATAGAGACAGTTTTCAAAACTACATTTCATTGAATTTCTAACGGCATCAGTCCGTTTGAGTTTCAACGGTTGCGTCACATATGTGTACCAACATGTATTTAGCGATATGTTTCTGATATTACTAGGTTGCATCGCTTTTAACAGTGAAACGATTGACTGTGAGATTTAATTGAACTGATTTTGGACTTTGACTTTATAAATGAGATAAATGACACAATTGGACTCTAAAAAATAAAATTCTTCTTAATGTGACATGATTGCTGTATCTCAGCGATTACACTGGGCGCTGTGGTAGAGGTTCATTTCAAAATTCAGATAAAAAGGTCATTGGTTACTGTGGGACCAATCCTAGCCGTTAGCGTTCGCTGAGAAAATAGAGACAGTTTCCAAAACTACATTTCATTGACTTTCTAGCAGTATCAGTTCGTTTCAGGTACAACGCCTGCGTCTCATATTCGTACCAACATGTATTCAGCGATATTTTTCTGACATTACTAGCTTGCATCGCTTTTAACAGTGAAACGATTGACTGTGAGATTTAATTGAACTGATTTTGGACTTTGACTTTATAAATGAGATAAATGACACAATTGGACTCTAAAAAATAAAATTCTTTTTAATGTGACATGATTGCTGTATCTCAGCGATTACACTGGGCGCTGTGGTAGAGGTTCATTTCAAAATTCAGATAAAAAGGTCATTGGTTACTGTGGGACCAATCCTAGCCGTTAGCGCTCGCTGAGAAAATAGAGACAGTTTCCAAAACTACATTTCATTGACTTTCTAACGGTATCAATTCGTTTCATGTACAACGCCTGCGTCTCAAATTCGTACCAACATGTATTTAGCGATATTTTTCAGACATTACTAGGTTGCATCGCTTTTAACAGTGAAACGATTGACTGTGGGACTTAATTGAACTTTTTTTGCACTTTGACTTTATAAATGAGATAAATGACACAATTGGACTCTAAAAAATAACATTTTTCTTAATTTGACATGATTGCTGTATCTCAGCGATTACACTGGGCGCTGTGGTAGCGTTTCATTTAAAAATTTAGATAAATAAATCATTTGTTACTGTGGGACCAATCTTTGCCGTTAGCGCGCGCTGAGAAAATAGAGACAGTTTTCAAAACTACATTTCATTGAATTTCTAACGGCATCAGTCCGTTTGAGTTTCAACGGTTGCGTCACATATGTGTACCAACATGTATTTAGCGATATGTTTCTGATATTACTAGGTTGCATCCCTTTTAACAGTGAAACGATTGACTGTGAGATTTAATTGAACTGATTTTGGACTTTGACTTTATAAATGAGATAAATGACACAATTGGACTCTAGAAAATAACATTCTTCCTAATTTGACATGATTGCTGTATCTCAGCGATTACACTGGACGCTGTGGTAGCGTTTCATTTAAAAATTTAGATAAATAAGTCATTTGTTACTGTGTGACCAATCCTAGCCGTTAGCGCGCGCTGAGAAAACAGAGACAGTTTCCAAAACTACATTTCATTGACTTTCTAAAGGAATCAGTCCGTTTCAGGTACAACGCTTGCGTCTCATATTCGTACCAACATGTATTTACCGATATTTTTCTGACATTACTAGCTTACATCGCTTTTAACAGTGAAATGATTGACTGTGAGACTTAATTGAACTGATTTAGGACTTTGACCTTGTGAAAGTAACAAATGTGGTAAGTGTACTCCAAGAAATAACTTTATTCTTAACTTGACTTGATTGCTGGAACTCAGCGATTACACTGGGCGCTGTGGTAGCGCTTTATTTAAAAGTTTAGATAAATAAGTCATTTTGTACTGTGGGACCAATCCTAGCAGTTAGCGCGCTGAAGAAATTGAGACAGATTTAAAAACTACATTTCATGGACTTTCTAACGGCATCAGTCCGTTTGAGTAACAACGGTTGACTCACAAATTCGTACCAATATTCGTACCAATAATATGACATGCTTGCTGTATCTCAGCGATTACACTGGACGCTGTGGTAGCGTTTCATTTAAAAATTTAGATAAATAAGTCATTTGTTACTGTGTGACCAATCCTAGCCGTTAGCGCGCGCTGAGAAAATAGAGACAGTTTCCAAAACTACATTTAATTGACTTTCTAAAGGAATCAGTCCGTTTCAGGTACAACGCTTGCGTCTCATATTCGTACCAACATGTATTTACCGATATTTTTCTGACATTACTAGCTTGCATCGCTATTAACAGTGAAATGATTGACTGTGAGACTTAATTGAACTGATTTAGGACTTTGACCTTGTGAATGTAACAAATGTGGCAAGTGTACTCCAAGAAATAACTTTATTCTTAACTTGACTTGATTGCTGGAACTCAGCGATTACACTGGGCGCTGTGGTAGCGCTTTATTTAAAAGTTTAGATAAATAAGTCATTTTGTACTGTGGGACCAATTTTAGCAGTTAGCGCGCGCTGAAGAAATTGAGACAGATTTAAAAACTACATTTCATGGACTTTCTAACGGCATCAGTCCGTTTGAGTAACAACGGTTGACTCACAAATTCCTACCAATATGTATTCAGCGATATGTTTCTGACATTACTAGCTTGCACCACTTTTAACAGTGAAACGATTGACTGTGAGACTTGATTGAACTGATTTTGGACTTTGACTTTATAAATGAGATAAATGACACAATTGGACTCTAAAAAATAACATTCTTCTTAATTTGACATGATTGCTGTATCTCAGCGATCACACTGGGCGCTGTGGTAGCGTTTCATTTAAAAATTTAGATAAATAAATCATTTGTTACTGTGGGACCAATCTTTGCCGTTAGCGCGCGCTGAGAAAATAGAGACAGTTTTCAAAACTAAATTTCATTGACTTTCTAACGGCATCAGTCCGTTTCAGGTACAACGCTTGCGTCTCATATTCGTACCAACATGTATTTACCGATATTTTTCTGACATTACTAGCTTTCATCGCTTTTAACAGTGAAATGATTGACTGTGAGACTTAATTGAACTGATTTAGGACTTTGACCTTGTGAATGTAACAAATGTGGCAAGTTTACTCCAAGAAATAACTTTATTCTTAACTTGACTTGATTGCTGGAACTCAGCGATTACACTGGGCGCTGTGGTAGCGCTTTATTTAAAAGTTTAGATAAATAAGTCATTTTGTACTGTGGGACCAATCCTAGCAGTTAGCGCGCGCTGAAGAAATTGAGACAGATTTAAAAACTACATTTCATGGACTTTCTAGCAGTATCAGTTCGTTTCAGGTACAACGCCTGCGTCTCATATTCGTACCAACATGTATTCAGCGACATTTTTCTGACATTACTAGCTTGCATCGCTTTTAACAGTGAAACGATTGACTGTGAGATTTAATTGAACTGATTTTGGACTTTGACTTTATAAATGAGATAAATGACACAATTGGACTCTAAAAAATAAAATTCTTTTTAATGTGACATGATTGCTGTATCTCAGCGATTACACTGGGCGCTGTGGTAGAGGTTCATTTCAAAATTCAGATAAAAAGGTCATTGGTTACTGTGGGACCAATCCTAGCCGTTAGCGCTCGCTGAGAAAATAGAGACAGTTTCCAAAACTACATTTCATTGACTTTCTAACGGTATCAATTCGTTTCAGGTACAACGCCTGCGTCTCAAATTCGTACCAACATGTATTTAGCGATATTTTTCAGACATTACTAGGTTGCATCGCTTTTAACAGTGAAACGATTGACTGTGGGACTTAATTGAACTTTTTTTGCACTTTGACTTTATAAATGAGATAAATGACACCATTGGACTCTAAAAAATAACATTTTTCTTAATTTGACATGATTGCTGTATCTCAGCGATTACACTGGGCGCTGTGGTAGCGTTTCATTTAAAAATTTAGATAAATAAATCATTTGTTACTGTGGGACCAATCTTTGCCGTTAGCGCGCGCTGAGAAAATAGAGACAGTTTTCAAAACTACATTTCATTGAATTTCTAACGGCATCAGTCCGTTTGAGTTTCAACGGTTGCGTCACATATGTGTACCAACATGTATTTAGCGATATGTTTCTGATATTACTAGGTTGCATCCCTTTTAACAGTGAAACGATTGACTGTGAGATTTAATTGAACTGATTTTGGACTTTGACTTTATAAATGAGATAAATGACACAATTGGACTCTAGAAAATAACATTCTTCCTAATTTGACATGATTGCTGTATCTCAGCGATTACACTGGACGCTGTGGTAGCGTTTCATTTAAAAATTTAGATAAATAAGTCATTTGTTACTGTGTGACCAATCCTAGCCGTTAGCGCGCGCTGAGAAAACAGAGACAGTTTCCAAAACTACATTTCATTGACTTTCTAAAGGAATCAGTCCGTTTCAGGTACAACGCTTGCGTCTCATATTCGTACCAACATGTATTTACCGATATTTTTCTGACATTACTAGCTTGCATCGCTTTTAACAGTGAAACGATTGACTGTGAGATTTAATTGAACTGATTTTGGACTTTGACTTTATAAATGAGATAAATGACACAATTGGACTCTAAAAAATAAAATTCTTTTTAATGTGACATGATTGCTGTATCTCAGCGATTACACTGGGCGCTGTGGTAGAGGTTCATTTCAAAATTCAGATAAAAAGGTCATTGGTTACTGTGGGACCAATCCTAGCCGTTAGCGCTCGCTGAGAAAATAGAGACAGTTTCCAAAACTACATTTCATTGACTTTCTAACGGTATCAATTCGTTTCATGTACAACGCCTGCGTCTCAAATTCGTACCAACATGTATTTAGCGATATTTTTCAGACATTACTAGGTTGCATCGCTTTTAACAGTGAAACGATTGACTGTGGGACTTAATTGAACTTTTTTTGCACTTTGACTTTATAAATGAGATAAATGACACAATTGGACTCTAAAAAATAACATTTTTCTTAATTTGACATGATTGCTGTATCTCAGCGATTACACTGGGCGCTGTGGTAGCGTTTCATTTAAAAATTTAGATCAATAAATCATTTGTTACTGTGGGACCAATCTTTGCCGTTAGCGCGCGCTGAGAAAATAGAGACAGTTTTCAAAACTACATTTCATTGAATTTCTAACGGCATCAGTCCGTTTGAGTTTCAACGGTTGCGTCACATATGTGTACCAACATGTATTTAGCGATATGTTTCTGATATTACTAGGTTGCATCCCTTTTAACAGTGAAACGATTGACTGTGAGATTTAATTGAACTGATTTTGGACTTTGACTTTATAAATGAGATAAATGACACAATTGGACTCTAGAAAATAACATTCTTCCTAATTTGACATGATTGCTGTATCTCAGCGATTACACTGGACGCTGTGGTAGCGTTTCATTTAAAAATTTAGATAAATAAGTCATTTGTTACTGTGTGACCAATCCTAGCCGTTAGCGCGCGCTGAGAAAACAGAGACAGTTTCCAAAACTACATTTCATTGACTTTCTAAAGGAATCAGTCCGTTTCAGGTACAACGCTTGCGTCTCATATTCGTACCAACATGTATTTACCGATATTTTTCTGACATTACTAGCTTACATCGCTTTTAACAGTGAAATGATTGACTGTGAGACTTAATTGAACTGATTTAGGACTTTGACCTTGTGAAAGTAACAAATGTGGTAAGTGTACTCCAAGAAATAACTTTATTCTTAACTTGACTTGATTGCTGGAACTCAGCGATTACACTGGGCGCTGTGGTAGCGCTTTATTTAAAAGTTTAGATAAATAAGTCATTTTGTACTGTGGGACCAATCCTAGCAGTTAGCGCGCTGAAGAAATTGAGACAGATTTAAAAACTACATTTCATGGACTTTCTAACGGCATCAGTCCGTTTGAGTAACAACGGTTGACTCACAAATTCGTACCAATATTCGTACCAATAATATGACATGCTTGCTGTATCTCAGCGATTACACTGGACGCTGTGGTAGCGTTTCATTTAAAAATTTAGATAAATAAGTCATTTGTTACTGTGTGACCAATCCTAGCCGTTAGCGCGCGCTGAGAAAATAGAGACAGTTTCCAAAACTACATTTAATTGACTTTCTAAAGGAATCAGTCCGTTTCAGGTACAACGCTTGCGTCTCATATTCGTACCAACATGTATTTACCGATATTTTTCTGACATTACTAGCTTGCATCGCTATTAACAGTGAAATGATTGACTGTGAGACTTAATTGAACTGATTTAGGACTTTGACCTTGTGAATGTAACAAATGTGGCAAGTGTACTCCAAGAAATAACTTTATTCTTAACTTGACTTGATTGCTGGAACTCAGCGATTACACTGGGCGCTGTGGTAGCGCTTTATTTAAAAGTTTAGATAAATAAGTCATTTTGTACTGTGGGACCAATTTTAGCAGTTAGCGCGCGCTGAAGAAATTGAGACAGATTTAAAAACTACATTTCATGGACTTTCTAACGGCATCAGTCCGTTTGAGTAACAACGGTTGACTCACAAATTCCTACCAATATGTATTCAGCGATATGTTTCTGACATTACTAGCTTGCACCACTTTTAACAGTGAAACGATTGACTGTGAGACTTGATTGAACTGATTTTGGACTTTGACTTTATAAATGAGATAAATGACACAATTGGACTCTAAAAAATAACATTCTTCTTAATTTGACATGATTGCTGTATCTCAGCGATCACACTGGGCGCTGTGGTAGCGTTTCATTTAAAAATTTAGATAAATAAATCATTTGTTACTGTGGGACCAATCTTTGCCGTTAGCGCGCGCTGAGAAAATAGAGACAGTTTTCAAAACTAAATTTCATTGACTTTCTAACGGCATCAGTCCATTTCAGGTACAACGCTTGCGTCTCATATTCGTACCAACATGTATTTACCGATATTTTTCTGACATTACTAGCTTTCATCGCTTTTAACAGTGAAATGATTGACTGTGAGACTTAATTGAACTGATTTAGGACTTTGACCTTGTGAATGTAACAAATGTGGCAAGTTTACTCCAAGAAATAACTTTATTCTTAACTTGACTTGATTGCTGGAACTCAGCGATTACACTGGGCGCTGTGGTAGCGCTTTATTTAAAAGTTTAGATAAATAAGTCATTTTGTACTGTGGGACCAATCCTAGCAGTTAGCGTGCGCTGAAGAAATTGAGACAGATTTAAAAACTACATTTCATGGACTTTCTAGCAGTATCAGTTCGTTTCAGGTACAACGCCTGCGTCTCATATTCGTACCAACATGTATTCAGCGATATTTTTCTGACATTACTAGCTTGCATCGCTTTTAACAGTGAAACGATTGACTGTGAGATTTAATTGAACTGATTTTGGACTTTGACTTTATAAATGAGATAAATGACACAATTGGACTCTAAAAAATAAAATTCTTTTTAATGTGACATGATTGCTGTATCTCAGCGATTACACTGGGCGCTGTGGTAGAGGTTCATTTCAAAATTCAGATAAAAAGGTCATTGGTTACTGTGGGACCAATCCTAGCCGTTAGCGCTCGCTGAGAAAATAGAGACAGTTTCCAAAACTACATTTCATTGACTTTCTAACGGTATCAATTCGTTTCAGGTACAACGCCTGCGTCTCAAATTCGTACCAACATGTATTTAGCGATATTTTTCAGACATTACTAGGTTGCATCGCTTTTAACAGTGAAACGATTGACTGTGGGACTTAATTGAACTTTTTTTGCACTTTGACTTTATAAATGAGATAAATGACACCATTGGACTCTAAAAAATAACATTTTTCTTAATTTGACATGATTGCTGTATCTCAGCGATTACACTGGGCGCTGTGGTAGCGTTTCATTTAAAAATTTAGATAAATAAATCATTTGTTACTGTGGGACCAATCTTTGCCGTTAGCGCGCGCTGAGAAAATAGAGACAGTTTTCAAAACTACATTTCATTGAATTTCTAACGGCATCAGTCCGTTTGAGTTTCAACGGTTGCGTCACATATGTGTACCAACATGTATTTAGCGATATGTTTCTGATATTACTAGGTTGCATCCCTTTTAACAGTGAAACGATTGACTGTGAGATTTAATTGAACTGATTTTGGACTTTGACTTTATAAATGAGATAAATGACACAATTGGACTCTAGAAAATAACATTCTTCCTAATTTGACATGATTGCTGTATCTCAGCGATTACACTGGACGCTGTGGTAGCGTTTCATTTAAAAATTTAGATAAATAAGTCATTTGTTACTGTGTGACCAATCCTAGCCGTTAGCGCGCGCTGAGAAAACAGAGACAGTTTCCAAAACTACATTTCATTGACTTTCTAAAGGAATCAGTCCGTTTCAGGTACAACGCTTGCGTCTCATATTCGTACCAACATGTATTTACCGATATTTTTCTGACATTACTAGCTTACATCGCTTTTAACAGTGAAATGATTGACTGTGAGACTTAATTGAACTGATTTAGGACTTTGACCTTGTGAAAGTAACAAATGTGGTAAGTGTACTCCAAGAAATAACTTTATTCTTAACTTGACTTGATTGCTGGAACTCAGCGATTACACTGGGCGCTGTGGTAGCGCTTTATTTAAAAGTTTAGATAAATAAGTCATTTTGTACTGTGGGACCAATCCTAGCAGTTAGCGCGCTGAAGAAATTGAGACAGATTTAAAAACTACATTTCATGGACTTTCTAACGGCATCAGTCCGTTTGAGTAACAACGGTTGACTCACAAATTCGTACCAATATTCGTACCAATAATATGACATGCTTGCTGTATCTCAGCGATTACACTGGACGCTGTGGTAGCGTTTCATTTAAAAATTTAGATAAATAAGTCATTTGTTACTGTGTGACCAATCCTAGCCGTTAGCGCGCGCTGAGAAAATAGAGACAGTTTCCAAAACTACATTTAATTGACTTTCTAAAGGAATCAGTCCGTTTCAGGTACAACGCTTGCGTCTCATATTCGTACCAACATGTATTTACCGATATTTTTCTGACATTACTAGCTTGCATCGCTATTAACAGTGAAATGATTGACTGTGAGACTTAATTGAACTGATTTAGGACTTTGACCTTGTGAATGTAACAAATGTGGCAAGTGTACTCCAAGAAATAACTTTATTCTTAACTTGACTTGATTGCTGGAACTCAGCGATTACACTGGGCGCTGTGGTAGCGCTTTATTTAAAAGTTTAGATAAATAAGTCATTTTGTACTGTGGGACCAATTTTAGCAGTTAGCGCGCGCTGAAGAAATTGAGACAGATTTAAAAACTACATTTCATGGACTTTCTAACGGCATCAGTCCGTTTGAGTAACAACGGTTGACTCACAAATTCCTACCAATATGTATTCAGCGATATGTTTCTGACATTACTAGCTTGCACCACTTTTAACAGTGAAACGATTGACTGTGAGACTTGATTGAACTGATTTTGGACTTTGACTTTATAAATGAGATAAATGACACAATTGGACTCTAAAAAATAACATTCTTCTTAATTTGACATGATTGCTGTATCTCAGCGATCACACTGGGCGCTGTGGTAGCGTTTCATTTAAAAATTTAGATAAATAAATCATTTGTTACTGTGGGACCAATCTTTGCCGTTAGCGCGCGCTGAGAAAATAGAGACAGTTTTCAAAACTAAATTTCATTGACTTTCTAACGGCATCAGTCCGTTTCAGGTACAACGCTTGCGTCTCATATTCGTACCAACATGTATTTACCGATATTTTTCTGACATTACTAGCTTTCATCGCTTTTAACAGTGAAATGATTGACTGTGAGACTTAATTGAACTGATTTAGGACTTTGACCTTGTGAATGTAACAAATGTGGCAAGTTTACTCCAAGAAATAACTTTATTCTTAACTTGACTTGATTGCTGGAACTCAGCGATTACACTGGGCGCTGTGGTAGCGCTTTATTTAAAAGTTTAGATAAATAAGTCATTTTGTACTGTGGGACCAATCCTAGCAGTTAGCGCGCGCTGAAGAAATTGAGACAGATTTAAAAACTACATTTCATGGACTTTCTAGCAGTATCAGTTCGTTTCAGGTACAACGCCTGCGTCTCATATTCGTACCAACATGTATTCAGCGATATTTTTCTGACATTACTAGCTTGCATCGCTTTTAACAGTGAAACGATTGA